>NW_010973052.1:4991638-5076602 GCF_000737465.1 Haliaeetus leucocephalus | reverse complement strand
TTGTTGGTGAGAACAAGGTCCAGCATAGCACCTCTCCTCGTTGGCTCCTCTATCACTTGGAGAAGGAAGTAGTCATCAAATCATTCCAGGAACCTCCTGGATTGCTTATGCCCCACTGTGTTGTCCCTCCAACAGATATTTCGCTCGTCGAAGTCCCCCATGAGGACCAGGGCTTGTGAACGTGAGGCTGCTCCTATCAGTCTATAGAGGGCCTCATCTGCTCAGTCTTCCTGGTCGGGTGGCCTGTAGCAGACCCCCACTATAATGTCACCTGTCCCTGCCCTCACTTTAATCCTGACCCACAGGCTCTTGGTCTGCTCCTCATCCAACCCCAGGCAGAGCTCCATGCACTCCAGCTGATCATGGACGTAGAGGGTGACATCCCCTCCTTGTCTTCCCTGTCTGTCCTTCCTAAAGAGCCTGTATCCTTCTATTCCAACACTCCAGTCATAGAAGCCATCCCACCACATCTCCGTGATGGCAATAAGATCATAGCCCTGCAAGCATGCGCACATCTCTAACTCCTCTTGTTTATCCCCCGTGCTAGGTGCATTTGCATAGAGGTATTTAAATTGGGCCCCCGATGAAGCTGACTTACTGGTTGAAGTGTCTGGAATGCCTTTGTGCTGGTCTTCAGGTGCTCTCCTGCTGACCTGTGATCCCTCTCCAGGTTCTGGGCATCTTTTTCTGGCACTGGCACCAAACTGGTAGGAATGGGATGGATTGAGGTTCCCTTTCCCAGTAACTTTGGCACAAAGATGCTTCCCATATTGCCAGTCATTTGGGAAGGTATATAGTTTAGCCACTGGAAGTTTCTTTTGATACTAGGAGGACTGATGTATGTGGAGCTTCTGTTCAAGATCTGAAAATGCTGTGATAATATTTCTGTTAGATGAGCAGGCAGGCACTGCAAAGGTTAGGTATGTTCATTTATAAGACCTGATGAAATTTTGGGGATCTCTGGGAAAAACAAGCACTGAAGCAACCAGAGAGAGCCAAGGATTTTTTGATGACACTTTTGCCAAAAACATTGAATAATCAAAAATAATGATCCTCTTCTGTAAGAAGGGTCATTTTAGGTGACCTTCTTCATGTGAAGAAATACTAGAATAAAAGTTTTAAGTTCTCAGTGTCTTGTTTAACTGGTAAGGTAAGTCTTATGTAGACTACAGATATAATTGAAAATTCCATCAAGTACTATTGTTTTTTTCATATATTTACGCATTGTTTAGAGCTCAGCTCACTCTTTCTGCTCCTTTTTGTTTCAGTTCCTTTCCATTCAATTTCTTCAGGTGTGCACTGTGTCACAAACATGCCTATAAGATCAGAGAAATCACTATACTGAACCAGCCAGTCCCATTCCCAGTTTCTAACCAGAGCTGGCCAATACCAGAAAATTCAGAGGAAGCTTTAAATAACCTGCACTGTACAAGATGGGATAATCTGGCCCACATTTCCAACACACTCTAATGGCTTTTAGTTGTTTTAAACATGGAATAATGAGATTTAACAGAGTTTTTTGTTCTGGTTATTCTTGTTATCCCAGTATATCTCCAAACTATTTTTGAAACTTGTGAAATTCTGTCTCAATAGCTTATTTTGACAATGACTCCATAGTCTGTGCCTGTGAGAAAAATATTTCTTATATTCATTTTGAATTTGCCTTGGATGGTATTTATTTCTTTATCATGTCTACTCTTATGAGCTATTTTGTTGTCAGTGTCTGATTCTTTCCATCAGCAAAGACCATAAAGCTGTAAGAACATCTGTAAATCAGGACAGAAATGATTAGCTCCGTACCTGTCCCTAGTAGTGGACAACACAGAAGAATATGAGATATTTCCACAGTGTTTACAAACCTGCAGAAATCTTCACCTCATGGCAGCCTCTTTTTTGTCTTTTCAGTTTTGTTATGTTTGTTTGTTTGTTTGCTTCCTGGGTTTTTTGTTTCTTGGGGTTTTTGTTTGTTTTTTCCTGGGGATTTTCTTCCATGTATTCGGTCCATTCATTTTTAACTCATACACATTTTTATCATGCACAATATTCTGGGTTTCACAACTTATGTGACGTACCACATTGTTCTGATTTTCCAGACCTGCCACCTGTTAGTTCCATTTAAACACCCTTAGTTCTTGTACTGGAAGAGACAGTAGATAATGATTCCCTTCTGGCCTGCTCCTTGACTCTCTTCATTTTATCGACTTCCCTCAGTGCCAAGTCAAGGCTTGTGCAGATCTGTGAGGAGGAAGCACTCCTGCCCAGACAGTTAAACACAGTCTCCTGGACCATTCGAGCTCCCACCCAGGATGGCTCAGGGCCACCTAGAAACCAGAAGAAAACCAGGTACATTAATATGTGCTTCCTTTGTGCCAGTTAGCTTTGCCAAGGCTCAGGATGTATTTGCTTCTTTAGAGCCCTGTGCACTGCATTCAAAGCTAAATGAAGTATCTTTACATGGAGGCAGAACCCAAAGGCAATCTGAGGAAAAGACAAGCCCTACAATCATCCGTCATGACATTATTTTGGATGAATTGTTTCTAAAGAAAGATAAAAAATATCTATTTCTCTGGGCATTTTTTTACCTCCAAAATGCCTCTGATAATTGGAGATGTTTTGGGAAGGCACATGGCAATTGTTTTCCTTCCCAGCAGATCAACAAATGCCATTACCATTCTGTAAATACGCAAAGAACCTCACAGATAGTGGAAAAGAAAAAATAAGTCTGGTTTTTTTACTCCAGACTCTATGACCTAGTGAACAAAACTGCTGGCCAAAGAACTGAGTTGTGCTCCTGACTGACTGACTAGTTGACTTTTGGTTACTCTGTGTCTCATTTTTCCTGTCTGTAGTGTGGTACACCCTCTCTAGAAGACAGATACTTTCTTCACACATTTCTTATATTTTACTTCAATAACATCTAGAGTTTGCAGATGTGATGGGTCTCTCTAATAAGTGGATTGGTGAACCTCACATGCTGACAAAATTTTACCTCTAACATTTTTTTTTTTTCTGTTCTACCTTATAGTAAAAATTTAATTTTGAGGTCAGTATAGGAATAGGGAAGAAAATGCAAAGAAATCAAAAATCCCTTGTTCAGGTAGGGCTGAGGAATTTTTTCTTTTTTTTTTTTTTTCAAATAAAAGAGATATCAGTATGAATTTTATTTTGCTTAAAAATAAAATTACTTATGTGATTTAATATCAATCCTTTTATTTCCATTTTCTTTACATTTTAAAAAGCATTTCAGCTTTTAAGCCAGAAAATATTGTTTTGATACCAAAGAATTGACAGATTTTCTCTAAGAAATGTTGAAAGTAACATTCTCAAGTTTCCATGATAAAATAGTTCACTAAATATTTGATACTTAAAAATGTCAAAATGAAATGATTAAGCATTTTAATTTCCCTCCCTCTTTATCTTTCAGTTGAAATTAATATGAGCAGATTTATTTCCACCTACTCTCACTCCAAATCCCTTTTACGGTTAAATTTTCTGTTCCTGAAATACTTACTGGTAGCACTGGTCAGAATTGGTTGATCCAGCCTAGCTATCAGACTCTATATTACACAACGATCCTTAGATTGCCAATCGGTGTGATGCCTCAGATTGTGAATCCATCACACTAGTAGGGCAGTTTTAGTGCCATACTGCATGGAGCCCTCAGAATATCAGGAAACCCTAGGAACTCTCTGACCTTAGTCATTTTGATCAGCTTCAGTTACCACAGACACAAAAAATTTTCCATTCTAGCACTGTTTTAGTGAATGAGCAGTTAGTGTCTCCAGTTGAGAAATCCAATTTAAAACTCATCTGGGAATATCATTATCCTGTAAGCCACATACAAGTGAGAAGAAAGAAAGCAAGAAAAAACTGCTCAACCATGGACTAAAGTAAGTAGGTTATTCTTCAAGTAATCCATTCACTGATCAATTTTAGTGAGAGTTTTGACTAAATCAGGACAGAAGGAAAAGTGCAGAATGGGTCTAAACCACCACCATCTGCATAGCAATGTTTCTGAAACAACCATTTCATAAGCTTTTTGCAGCAGCTGGACAAAATCCATACGAGTCATTTCTCAAGGGATTTGTTCCAGAAGTACTGCTTTTAGTACATATCATTCCAGTTACTACTTTCTGACCTTGCATATTTCAGGTTCTCTGGCATATCCTATAACATAAAATAAATATTTTTCCCACTGAAATTGCTGTCTGCTTTAGATTTTGTGTTTTATTTGAAAAACTGTGCAGTAAGTGATTTTTCCGCCCCAATTTTAATTTAACAACCTCTGGTTTCTTGGTGTATTTCTTGTAATACAACTCCATCCAGTTTCTGTTGGTTCAGGTAAATTCCTATTTTTGCCTGTTCATAATAGGGTCATTCAGGTCTTTTGCATTCCAAGGAGGCTTTATGCCATTCATTTAAAGGGTTATTAAATCTTACGATTTCTCCTTTTCTTTTCTTTTATGACTTTTAAAATGACTGCTCTCTCAAGTTCCTTTATTTGTTGTAACCACTTTATCAGAACTCTTTACTCCTTCCAGTAGCTGAACTATTTGCTTTTGGTTCAACTCCCTCCTCTGACTTTTGATTCCAGAGAATCAAAATTCTCAAAGGAAATCTTTCAGTTCTACTTTTGGAGGGTGAAGTGCTTTTTTTTCTCTTTCCTTCTTCTTTTTTTAATGCAAAAACATGGTACAGCTTTGTTCTGCCTCTAGTTTCTTAAAGAAAATGATCAGTTTAAATTGCCTTTTTTTTTTTTAAATATTGCCCATATTGTGTGCTCTCATCTTGAAATGCCTCATGGGTTTGATTCTCCTCAGCATTAAGTGAAAATCATTCCACAAATGGTGTAGCCTGGTGCAGACTTGGCCTCTGGGTATAGCAATATTGCTCAGTAGAGTACCATCCAGAGCAACCTCTCCTGCTCTTGAGTGGGCTGGGGGCTCTACATGATGGTCTGCGGCTTAGCCTGGAGGAGCCAGCTCTGGCACCACATGCAGATAGCTGCTCTCTGTCTAACCCTTCAGTTGTTCTGTTCCCAGCTCCACAACATCTGCAGGTAGCTAACATACGCTCAAATCCAAGCTTTTATCCATCAATTTTTGATACAGACTTTCATCCAACCATAAGAGATATCTTGCCTTGATCTCTCCATCTTGAACTTGCCACAGAAGCAATTTCTACTTTGGCCATGAACACACCTCTTACTAAACCCCTCTCCCAGCTGCCTCTTCTCTGCCATGTCAAATCAAAGCTCCATTGCAAAGCCTTCACAACACATCATTCCCTGTTTCATATTTAAACATCTGTCTCCATTTTGTTAACCTTCACTGCCTATAAACAAGCAATTTTTGCTTCCCTCATTCTGCTCCTCCAGTGCTATCATACCTCAGGAACTGTTATCATATGTCTTTTATGTCTTCCCTCCCATCCTCCTTAAGAGTCCCCTATGTTAAAAAACTTACCAGTGGTTATGCCTGTAAGATACAGATACCACAGACTTTTACATCCCCCACAATACTGTATTCCCTTTCTCTCTGCATGTAGTGTCCTACAGGTAGATGGCATCTCTTTGGACTGTTGCCATGGAGTTCCCAGTCCCCAAAAGCCACATTTAGGGATTATATAAAACAGGACTGTTATCTTGGTGCTGTTTATCTTTCATCCCGTTGAATCTCCATGAGGAATTAATTAGTTAATGAATCACAGCTCTTGTTCTTAGTTAAGTGTTTGTGTAAATAATATTTTATGAAAAACTATGTACATAAACTCATGTACACTCAGAAATTATGTAAATTGCTATGTGGATTGGTCTGCCAGGAAGAGGCATGCTCATGAACTTGTACGTAGAATGTATTGGTTCATAACATGCAAAGCATGAAGACAAGCAACATTCACTCAGCTGGATATGATATCCTTTTGTTTTCTTTTTTTTTTTTGAAGAAAGCTGTGTCAGACAATTACTAGTTTAGATGACAGGAATTAAGAGGTGAGCCATTTTCCTAATTAAATCAGTAATCAAGAACATGGGGTTGAAGAATTTACACTCAACACAAATGTGATTGGAGTCAGCAGTGTGTCCTTGCAGAAAAAAAGCCTAACAGCACCCTGGTCTTTATTAGCATGGTCGTAGCCAGCACGTCAAGGGGAGTGATTACTCTCACCTGTTTAGCACTTCTGAAGTCATGTTCAGAGTACTGTGCCCATTTTTTAGCCCCCTGGTGTTAGAGAAAAAAAATGATAAATTGCAGCAAGTCCAGTGGAGGACAAATCTTGTGGGTAGAGCATGAGACACCCAGGAAGAGACTGAGGGATTAGGATTTGATTGGTGTGAAAAAAAAATCTGGGTAGATACCTAACTGCTGTCTTCAACTACCTCATGGAGGAGTTATAAGGTAGCCAGAGTCTTCCCAGAGAAGCCCAGTGAAAGAAGAAGAGACAGGAGTCAAAAGCTGCAGCAAGGGAAATACCAGCTAGGGAAAAAGAAAATACAATTCACAATTAAACTCGTCAAGCATTGAAACAGGTTGTCCAGAGAGGCCGTGGGATCTCCATTTGGTGATTTTCAAGGGGAAGGCCCTGAGCCACCTATTCTAAGTTTGAAGTTAGACCTGCTCGGGGCTTGTTGGACTAGCTGACCTCTAAAGGTTTCTTCCAACCAAAGTGATTCCATGAATAAGGAAAATTTGAGGTGGTTCACTCCAGATCAGAATTCCCTTTGGGAAAAAGTGGGCTTTGTTAGAGACCCAATTCTGTCCATGGGAGCTATGTATAATGTCCTGAAACTTAGTTTGACTGGATCACCTACTATAAGGAAAGCATGTAGATGGAAAAGGAAAACCAAAGCTGATTATAGCTTATTATTGTTTGATTTATCAAGTACAATAACTTGTTACTTACACCCAGCAATTTAGCACAAGAAATTAATTTGCTTTTACCATATCTCCCTCTATCTCATAATAAGAGTGAATTCATGTTGATCACAGTGGCATCTTAATACTCCAGGACTCATGATCTTAAACACACCTACTGTTCCTGTACTGTGGTCAGGAGGCCAAGGAGTAGCAGGGTGCCTCTCCACAAAGTTGTGGGGGGAAGGGTTTTTTCGGACTTGGTGATGGAGAGTCGTCCCTGGAGGCAGGCTCTGGCTCGCTATCCTAGTGGTACAGCAGCATGGTGGGAAGAGTACCTGTATCATAAGGGACTCCTCAGAAAATAACAGTCGTCTTTTATTATTCACAGTATAATGGCCTTGTGAATCCTCTGTGCTGCAGCAGTGAAATTAAAATAAAAAGAAGATTGCTCTGAATCAAAAAGAAAAGAACATTTGTTGAATAAGCTGCTCTACCAACATAAATAATGATGTCACAGTCTAGCTCTCTGTCTCTCTTTCTGCTCATTTTTAATTACTTTTGTCTAGTTTCCTTTGGTATAAAAATAGATTTTTTCCTCCCTCTGTGTCCTTTTCAACTGTTTTTTTTTTGTTTAGTTTTGCTTTATAATTCCAGGTGGTACTAACCTCTGATGTAAATGTTGTGTGTTTGCTGGAAAGAGCATGTAGGAGTCTGTCTGCACTCAGCAGAGAAGCAACCCTCCAGACAGTTATGTCCTCTTTCATTTATTTCCCATTCTATTTAGCAGCTTTCCTGGATTAAAAGTGGTTTATCAGAAAAGATCTTAGCTGCTCTCAGTTCATCAAAGATGCCAATGTTGGAAATATAAGACAGTTCCACCTTGCAGGAATCTATACAAAGCTACACCTATACACGTATATGCATAGGATCATATACTTTCAGATCAAGGGGGCAGTTTTGAAGAAATAAAATTGAGAATGTATTATTACACCTAAAGCACTCTCTTTGCTTCTTGGCACATAAAGAGAGAAATGAGACAACACCCCTGCCCTTGCCCTGACAATGCCACGTTCTTCACTTTTCTGAGAATGTCTTGTATTTAGGTTCCTGAATGAGTGCTAAACTTTTCTGAAAATGTCTTTCTAATACTGTGATGAAATTCTGTCCCTGAGCTAAATTGAATATCTGATCCTCAAATGCGCAAAACAGCATATACTCTCTACAACAGATTTTTCTTTCAGTGAGCGAAAGCTAAATGATCCTTACATCCGCTAACCCATAAACAAAGTACCCTATCCCTTCACTCCCTAGTAGCAGAATAATAATCTCCTGACACCACATAATGAACAAAACCTAGCGAATGTCTCTTTCTGCAAAGACTGAGTCACAGCACTCAGAAATATTATTCCTTCTAGCTAAAAGGCTAGCAATTCCCATCTGTTTTTTTCATTAAGTTTGAGCAAAGAAATGTGAGAGTCCCATACATTTTCCTCTCTCATTTCCACTCTTAGACCTCATGAAAAATTGAATAATGTCTGTAGCCAAAAACCCAGTTTTGTATGATTTGTTGATCTATGGAAATTAATTGTAAAATATCTTGACTTCTTCCTGCAAGGAAGCACAAATCAAGCTTCCTTCATGTCAGAAAAATCTTCATTCTTTAAAACAAATGGTAAGGGATGAACTGTATGATTTTGACTGATTAATCAGACAGATTCTTTCCTTACAAATGCTTGCATAAAATTAGAATAAATCCTTTGGCTACATTAGTTTTTCTTGAGTTTTACTCTGACTTGAGGAAGTGCAGAGTCTCAGTGAGAAGCTGATATCATTCTGGCATGACACCATTTAACTCAGTTTATTTCAGTAGAGCTACATCTGGTGAATATGGGCTTGAAAACAGACTCAAGCCCAGACTGTTGATTAAGGTATCAAAACTAAAAAAAGAAGGTTTTTACCCTGCTAGACTATGATGCTCCCATCCTTTTAAATCAGACCTCAGAAAGATTAAATGCTTCAGAAGATTTGAATAAGACTTCAACATACCTACTCGATTGTTATTAATGATTTATCTGTATTACTAATTAACTGTAATGATTAGGTATCTTTTTTTTTTTTAAATTTTGGGATCTATATGTTTTTAAATCAAATAGAAGTAACAGTTTCTGTTAAAACCCAATATCTTTCAAGTAAGTGATAAGTATGGGTACAATGTATGTGTTTTATATTAAATTTCTGTGTTCAGCCATACCACAGATGGGACTAATTTGGAGTTTTAAAAGGTACAGGTTCCTGGCTGTCTTTACATTTTGTTTTATGTTCTCTTTTGTTTCCTGACAGAGTATTTTTGGGGAAGAGGTGGACTACAGGATTAAGTTTTGGGAGACTGAGGATTAGATACCTATGTGAGAATAAATCTGTGATTTGCAAGCAAGACAAGATGTAATATTTTGTAAATGAAAATATCTAGGGAGAGAATTACATACGTACAGGGTGTTGACTTGTTGAGTGCTGGGAGAGCCAAACTGCTGACTTTGAGAGTCAATTTATCATAGTGCTATACAACATTTACAAGCCTGAGGCAATAAGTTTCTTTCAGTCCAGGAAAAGCCCTACCATGGGTAAATGCCTTTGTCTGGGCAGGGTGGAGCATTGGCTGGGAGCTGGCATCTGAACAAGCAGGCCAGGCAAATGTTTTAGCCTCCTAGAGACCAGGGATACAAAGGACTTTTCTTATTTGGGTCAGCATGGTAGAAAGGCTGATAAATAGCCTGCAGTAATGCAAGAGAAGTCCCAGTCAACCTGTAGCCCAGAGATGAAGTTAGGACAGTCTGTCTAGATATGGAAGTTCCCATATCACATTGTTGGCCATGAATATATAGTGCCCAGGCAGCCTGCATGAGGGTGCTTCATGGATACTCTAAATGTACAATTAATGCCAGGAGGTCTAATTCAGTTTCAGATCAAAATTTACCCCTATCTTCCCTGTCCAGACAAACTCTGAATGACCAGACTTCCTCTGGCAGCATAATCACCTGCCCTATAGACTGCTAAGGCTCTTGAATGGGGGACTGTTCCCTGCCACTTGCTGGCTCAGCTGTGTTGCCCGTGAGCACAAGGCTCAGTCCTTTTTCTGCTCCTCTCTGGTGTGGAAGCACTGAAGTAGAATGTGCTGGCGCCCATCCTCGTACAGCTGTTTATCCCCTATACTATGTCCTCTAAGAATGTTCTTTGGAAGCAGCGTAAAGGCAACCTGCAGAAATGTCTGAAAGAGGAGTATACCCAGACAGATACGTCTTTTAGGATTGGCGGGGTATGGGGCAGAGCCATGGTGAGACACCTACTTGAGAATTTCTGCTATAACCAGTCTACTTTTAATTTGTCAAAAAGATGTCTCTAGCTGGCCATCCTTAAATTTAGGAATACAACACCCAAGCCCATTTTAAATGGCCTATGGACACAATAGACCAAAGACATCCTCTAGCACAACAGTCATGGGTCAGAGTTTATCTAGATTCATTGTGAGGAGTGGAATGGAGAGGGACATGTAGAAGTGATCAAGGGTTCATCTGAGCAGAGAAGAGATTTTTTGTGCTCGTGAGCCCAACAAGTTTACTGCAGGGAACAGGGGACACACAAGCTTACAACCTTTGGCTCTCACTGTTAACAGGTCAAGGTAATGGACACAGAAGGAAAGGCATATGAGTTCAAACACAGGTTGCATTGTAGTCAGTGGCAAAACTGTCAAAGAGAACAACTAAATGGAAGTGGTGAACAGACACAAGGCACATGGAGAGAGCAGACAAAGCGAGTGAAAAATGTGCATCAGTGAGAAAAGAGACACTTGAGAGAACAAAAAGCAAAATGTAAGGAAATTTTTTTATCTGTAATGTAGAGAATAAAAGCAAAAAGAAACTTTCATTCCTTTTGTTTAGTTGCTTTAGAGAGCATGCAAATGTATGAAGCAAGGGAAATAGAGGAATAATCTAATTATGTTTCTAATGAGGGAGAAAACAAGCCTATACAGGAGAAAAAATAGGGGTGTTCAATTTCAGTGGAGCAAGCTTTGTTAGAATTGAAAGTGTTGGGTAAATGTGAAAGAAATAGAATCACGAAGGGAAGGGGCGAGTGAGGGAAATTGGAAGGTGTTCAAACTAAAATTCGTGTTTGCCTCAGGCAAAGCTGTGTTATGTGTATGCTACCTACCCAGTAAATATATGGTAAAGGAAAAGGGATGCTAACGTGAATGAAGAATGCTCTGTATGAAGTAATCAAGATTGGGAAGGGACCAAATGTGAGGGATAAAATGTGGATTATGGAAGGGAGAGATGAGAAAGTGTAGAGAAAAGAGAGGGGAATTCAGCAAAAAGCCTAAAAGCAAAGTAGCACAAGAGGAGAAAAGAGAAGCAATAGAAATGTGTTAGGGCAGGAAGGTCATCCAAGGAGATTATAGGCGAGGATATTGTAAATGTAAGATATTATTAACCAAAGAAATAGATATGGCAACTATATGAAATTAATTCCCTGCCTCAGTTTTCACAAAATAAAAATAAAGGACAAATGTTAAAAGCAGATGTAAAATTTCCCCAGGGAGGAAAAAGAAATATTAGAAATATTACAGGAAATCTCGGTCATGCCAGAACAGGTAATCAAAAATAATGGTCAAACCCATATACACCAAGAATATATATAGAAAAGAACCCTCAAACTACCTCTACTCAAGTATACTTTACAGCTTTCTTTGTAAGGAAAAAAAAGAAAAAAGAGCTTAGAGGAGAGAAGAATAAAAATTTCAACTCACAGCTCTTTTAAAGCATATCGATGACAAGTTAAAAGCTATATTTAAAATACCCAGCCCACCAATTCTTCACTCTTCTGATAACATAAATGTCTTTGGAAAAGAATACAATAAAACCACTCCTCAAAACCTGTGCATTTCACTCTTGTAATTCACGTACCCATTAAGGACGTAATCTGCTACCACTGAAGCCAATGGAAGCATGTAGTGCTGATTTCACATGGCATTGAGTCAGGTCCCAGCTAACAGAACAGTTTACGTTCCTATACTGGAAAAATTGTATGGACCTTCACAGCCTTGTGTGCTAAGAGTGCCTCCGCCACCAAATTCATGCATGTTCATCACTGCTTCATGTCTCAGTCTTTCCAAGTGGAAAATGGGACATGCAACTGGTGCTGAAGTGTTTTGAGATCAGTCAATGAAAACTTTTGGATTTTACACATACAAAGACCACTCAAAAAGCTGCTTCCGGGGACATATAGAGGAAAAAGTTACTGCTAAACACCTCTTTATTTTTCTGTTTTGGCTGCCCACCCTGTATAAAACAACAGGGCAGAAGAGCAGTTGCATCTGGGCTCCTACGCTTTTCCAGTGATGCCTGTCCCCTTGTGTGCACTGAAGTGCAGGTCAACAGGAGGCAAAAGTGCTACTTCTGTCCCAAAGTTGCTCTTTTAATTCCTTCTCTACTGCCAGACACGTGTAATTGCATGCTGCCACTTCCTTAGGGAAGATCGCAACCACTGTGTTTTCAAGCAGTGCTGGGCTATGATATCTAAGACCCATCAGCATAGTAGTCTTAGAAGAATCAGCCTTGAGGAGTCACATACCTGACACTCCATCTGAGGTCAGTGGTTCAAAAGCTACAGGGAGCTTTTTGTACCCCTTTTAAAAATGTTCAGCAGCAGTAGAGCCTCATTTAACAAAACTACAGCTGGGTGAGCTGAATCCTGCTCCGAGTTGCTTTGGAATTCATTCAGAGAAATTTCCTTGAATTCTGCATGCATGTAGAGCTGCCAACTTGCAGCAGCAAGGAAGGTATTTTCCTCAGCCCATCACACTATCACACTGATACAGGCATCTGATGGTTACTTTTTTTTTTTTTCAGTTAAAAGCTCTCAAAACCCATTTTGAGTGTCTTTAAATGCTAGTGAATAGCTTAGTCACACAGTACTCTTCTCTGTCTTAGCTCCCTGGATGAGATGCCAGGCGTAATGTTGCAGAAGCACAAGACTGTAGTTTTTGCTTGGTTTTATCTTAAGTATAAATGGTGTCTCACATCTTGCTGAAAGGGAGGAAACATTTGTGGAAATGGGACATGGACAGCAGTGGGGATATCACTTCTTTGAGTATATTGACTTCAAATTTCTACTGAATCCAGAGGAATGGTTGTTTTCTATCTTCTGTGTATCAAAAAGTGATCTCTGATCCATCAAAGAATTTAACCCACAGGTTTTCTGTGGATATTTTCAGAGGTGTGAATCTCAGCTGGTGAATTGACACTGGCTATACTGAAGTTAAACTTCACTTACACTACACGTGAAAGCAGCAAATCAGGAAACCAGCAGTAGAATCCAGACTCCCTTGAATCACATTCCCACATGTATCTTGAAAGCCCTTAGCCTTCCCAAGTGCTCAGTTATATCGATTAGACCTTCTGCCATATTTATTTAATTAAGTGTCCTATTTTTGAGACTATATATAAGCTCTACTGTATCTGTAGAGAAATTCCAACTTCATAGTAGGAAGGAGCTGTACAAATGAACCAGCCCTCAGTTCAAGCAGAACAGCCAAAAGAAAGTGTCATTCTATAAATAAGTGATGTTTTCAGTGTGGTTTACAAACAGGCAAGCATCCAAACTTTTGCAGCAGAGACTTCGTTACAAGAACCTTTTGAAACATAGACTGAAGATATAACTCTACAAGTGCTCAACACAGAAAATGCTAGTAGATCGCAGAAAAAAAGAGTATTTGAGCTGCATTCAAAAGACAACTGAAGAAGGTACTAGCAATTGATAGAGCAACGAGCCATGGTGCAGGAGAATATTGAACATGCTATACTGGTTGGGAGGAATCCAGATCAGCACCTTAGCAGCTGCATATTCTGGACAATCTGTTGATGATTAATGAAGGAAGAAGGGAGACCAGTTACAATCATCTCAGCCCATTTTTATGAATGCATAGCGTAAATCAGGTTTTCATCATCTTTTTTAAAGAGCCTCTGTGCAAAACTGAGAATAACTCTGATGTGGCAACTAGGGCACTGTGGAAACTCATCTTAAGTAAGCAGGCACTGTTCTACTGGCTCTTTATGAAGAGTTAATTATAAACAAAAATGTATAATAATATGACACTGAACAACAAGCTGAGGGAAGTTTCAGAAATATTGCCTAAATGTTAGAGTAATTGACTGAGATCACTCATCAGCTCAGGAGGTCAGCATTTGCACAGGCAGAAGTCAGGCCATTTAGACATCTTCAGTGTAAGTGTCTGTTCCTGACATCCAGAGGTTCTCTTAACTTTACAGAAGAAAAGACGACACTCCAAGGATGGGTTTCTGTAACCTGTTCTAGTTGTTTACACTAGGATGAGTTCAACTGTACCTAGAAATGCTCATTTCTCTCTTTTGACCATAAAGCGGACTCACAGTAAAACTACCTCAGATGTAGATGACTGCATGCAAAAGTCCCATTTAGTCAGATGAATCCCCCCCAGCTTCTAACAGTATGAAATGCTTGCATTGGGCGTTACATTTTTGATGTTAAGCCTTGGAATTGAAGTTAGAGATATTTGGGATGGAAAAGGCTGGATGAGTTTCTTCGCTTATCTTGAAGGCTTGGTGGTTCCCTTTACACTGAGCTATGGAGTGTGATCCAGAGATCCTCAAGCTGTCAGCAACCCATGTGTGTGAATATGTTCCCACAGCAAAGCTTCTTGCTTAGCAGCGCATCTTCAGAAGTGGTATAATCATGTTGTCAAAGCCAAGCAACAATATGAACCAAGAAAATACTGTTTTCAAAGTATGTTTGATAGCTCAGCAGCATGCTTCTTAGTGCGCTGGATTTCAGAACATGAAAAGCCAGTCTGAATTTCTCTGCACGCATGGTGCAAAATACACTCTTGTCCTTCATTTGTTACTGCAATGACCTCAGTAGGATCTCCTACTCCTTGCTTTCTTCAGTAGTGTTTTGGTCAAGAAGGATAGAGGGAAAGGTATGGATTATATAGTATATTCCAGAGGTTTTTTGTACAACTAAATGAGATATTTTAGCTGTACTTTCTAGTGGCTGAAAACTGGAATAGGAAAAAAGGAAATATGTCAGGATTAAGTTTAATTTACCAAACAGTTCAGCTGAAGTGAATGAAAACAAACATAATTTCTTAACAAAAAAAAAAAAAGGAAAAGTCTGCTTTAATTTAAGGTTTTAAACAAAAAGTCTTGTGTTCCTAAATTTACATTGCATTTTGTAGATTTAAAAATATTTTCAAAAGTAAACATTTAATCTGAAGTAACATCTCTTCAAATTATTTTAATTTCAGACTGAGACAATTATGTTGTTAATATTACTAGCCACAGTAAAGATTGAAAAATGATAGGTTGCAGTGTCAGATAAGAGGCATTATAATGGAGAAGGGGAAGGTTTATGAACTTCTTTCTGTAGCTTAGTTTAACACAAACCCTCAAACAAAATTCTGTCATGGTAGTGTTCTGATCCAGTGTTCCATTTGTAGAGGTTCATGCACATCTTTTGATTGGAGCATGTTTTTATAACATTACAGCAACCCACATGTTGACTGCATATATATATACATATATATATGCAGTTATATATACAACATATAATATATAAAATAGAACATTGTGTATAATAGAACATTATATATAATAGAACATCATATGTAATATATAGTATATATAACATATTAATATATATAGTGATATGTAATATTATTTATATAAATTATGTATTATAATATTACAGCAACCCGCCTATGGCTGTCAGACTCAACGGCACCTGCCACTGTGCTGCTAATCCTCATATAGCCCTAGCTGAATCGGGTGTGTGGTGACCTAGCACAGGCTGTAGATAGTCAAGACTACTTTGCAAGAAGCGTTTGCTTTACTGAAGCTCCCTGTGCAAGGACTACCTTGCCATATTCACCGTGTTGTACCTAGTGTTATGTGTACATGTTCCAAAGCACTTCTTTCGGCAAAGAAAAAAGCAGATGCTAACACTGGCGTTTGAGTCATAATCTCCTTTCTTATGATGACAAAAGCAAAGTCCTGCCCATGAGACTGAATAACTCCATGCAAAGGTAGAGGCTGGGACTCGGCTATCCAGACAGCAGCTTTGCAGAATGAGATCTGGGAGTCCTCGTGGACAGCAAGATCCTGTTCTGTAAAGCTGCTTTCTGAACTGGCCAGGCAGGCAGCAAGATGAACATGACTCAGCTCTAAGCCATTGCAGCAAAAGCAGCCAGCAGCATATTGGTCAGCAGGTCAGGAGAAATGATTCTTCTGTGCAAAACAGACATTGACATAAAGGAGCAAATTCAGCGGAGGCCTCCAATATGGTCAGGGTCACTGGTGCACACAACATATTAGGAAAGGCTGGAAGAACGGGTTTTTTTCCCAGACTTAAAAAGAGAAGGTTAAGGGGAGATGGTATTGCCAACTTCAACTATCAAATGGAAGGGTATTGAAAAGGTGGAGCCAAACTCTTCTTGGAGTTGCACAGTGATAGGACAAGGGACAAAACACATGCAAGTCGGAACATGTGAAATTGTTTAGCTATTAGGAAAAAACATTTTTTCACCATAACGGTGGTCAAACATTGTACCAGGTTGCTCAGCATAGAAATCTCCATCCTTGGAGATATTAAAAATGCATGCTGGACAAGACCATGAGCAAACTGATTTAATAAGACTGTTTTGAGCAGGAGGTTAGACCAGGTGACTTACAGAGGTCCCTTCCAAACTCAAGTCTTCTGTAGATTTCTTTGGCCAACAGAAGAGTGTTGCTGCTCAGGGGCACTCTCCATGCAAATTAAGTGCCTTGTTTCCAGAATCAAAAAATTCTGTTCTCATCTACTGGCTGTCACCTCTTGAGCTGTGTCAGAATACCCAGTGGGTAACAACAGGGTTATCCTTGAGTCCCTTTCTCCAGTCTTGCACCTAACAGAGCAACAGTATGCCTCCAGATACCTGGAGCTGTCTCACACGATATATATACTAAAGCCACATCCAAAACCCAGTTCATTTGCAGACATGGAGCTTCTACACACACCTTCACAACTTGGGCAGTCTCTTACAGGGTTTATGCACAAAACTTATCAGAAGAGGACTCTGAACCTAAACTAGGACCTTTAGGTGCTACAATCAAGGATAAAAGTAGAAGCGTAATCACATTTTTCCAATATGTAGCCTCTCTGTTCTTAGCATATTACTTCTGCCCATGTGTTGGAGGCTGAACTGCAACATCTGCAATACACTACTTTTGCTTCTTCATTTTCCATATGGTCTGAAGATCCCTAGACTTGAATCCTCAAGAAAAAATAGTCTGTTGTCTCTCTGTACTCAAAAGCTAATTTTGTTTGAAATGGATAGGATTTGTTACAATTAAGATGATGATGGAATAAAAAAGATGGTGTTGCTAAAGAGGAAGCTCATATAATAATAATTCTAAATTTGTAATATCTTTATATTTGGGGAGCCCAAAATGATCATATTGGAACTAGTCTACAAAAAAGTCTTCAGACTCAGTTTAACATCATCTAAATGTTGCCTTGCTGCTTGGGCTGAAATTAGGTGTCCACAAACATTCTGACATGGATGGGTACAGGTACAAGAATACTTTCTACAAACACAACAAAATTATTAGAGAGAAGCTGCCTAAACTAGCAAAGAGAAAATCCCTACATCTCTCCTCACTAAGGGTTTGGGTTTTGTTTTCTTTTTCTTTCTGGTGACACAGGTGAACTACTGAATATATCTAAAAATCTGCCTGGTTAGGTCATACAAATATGACAGGCAAGGATAAGTCTGAGAATCACTTTGGGGTTTAGTGACTGATCTTCTCAGATATTATACAATTGTGCATTTTAGCAGTGTCAAAAACATATGTCCTGATGGGATTTAGGTGCTGCAAGTACAAAGTGGACACAGGAAAGGATCTGTGAATACCTACAGATGTGTATTGTGGATGTGTATTGTGGTCATGAGGCTCCTTCAGGTACAATTCATTACTAAGAAGTAAAAAAGAATATCTTTCTCATGCAAAGTTTTGTTAGCTCACAGTGCAGAGCAGTTGAAAGGCAGACAGAAAAAAAGCTGTGCAGCTGGCTTTGCAGCCATAAAATTAAGTTTAAATGAGAAAAAGGGCACTATTTGTCTTCTGATTTCCGAGTGCGTAGGGTTCACTTGGTTCACATTTTCAAGCTTTTCTGTACACCTGTGACTAAAGAAATTTAATTTTTTTTAAATAAAAAGAAAGTTGAGAATCTCACTTAACCACATCGTTTTGCAAGCTATATATGGAACACATAATCCTTTCCTTCTTCTAAGTATTTTCATAGGCTTTTACACGATGGTCCTGATTCTTAGCGCAATCTCTTTTTGACTGTAGTATTGACCGTAATTGAGCTAGATCACCTTATATCTGATCCCAAATCTCGTCTTCAAAGCAAACTTTTTGTTTAATCTTGCCTCGCTGATTTTCTGACTGACCATTTCTAGTCTGATGTCATGTTCTTTAACTGTTCATGTTCTTTCTCTTCAGGATGAATTATTCATCATTTGGACACATTCCAAAATGCATGGACCCTTTTTAAAGACTGAAGATAGTTCATAACATTAAAAGCAACCATATGTCCTGGTTTTGGCTAAGATAGAGTTAATTTTCTTCCTAGTATCTGGTACACTGCTGTGTTTTGGATTTAGTATGAGAATAATGTTGATAACACACTGATGTTTTTGGTTGTTGCTAAGTAGTGCTTGTTCTAAGTCAAGGATTTTTCACTTTCCCATGCTCTGCCAGGTGCACAAGAACCTGGGAGGGAGCATGGCCAGGACAGCTGACCTGAACTAACCAAAGGAATATTCCATACCATAGGACGTCACACTCAGTATATAAACTAGGGGGAATTGGCCAGGAGGCCCAGATCACTGCTTGGGCCCTGGCTGGGCATCATCAGTGGGTGATGAGCAATTGCACTGTGCATTAGTTGTCTTTTTGGGGTTTTATTTCTCTCTCTTTTTGTTATCTTCCTTTTCATTATTATTATGATTATTACTATTATTATTATTATTAGAATATTTTATTTCAATTATTAAACTGTTCTTATCTCAGCCCACGAGTTTTACTTTTTTTTTCTGATTCTCCTCCCCATACCACTGGTAGGGGAGGGGTGAGCAAGCGGCTGCATGGTGCTTACTTGCTGGCTGGAGTTAAACCATGACACCATCTCTTCGAAACATGCTTTCCTTTTCTGACTCTACCTCCTGCTCTCCTGCAGAAAATGCTTTCAGCTTTCAAAGTCTTTTCCCTGAATATGGTCTTCATTCTTCATGAAATTACCCAGTCATTACTCCCCACAAGCATGTGGTCCCACGTTGGTCTGGAACATATAGAGGGTTATTGTATTACATGGTTATTTGTGACCTGTAAAATTGATACCAAGTTTATTATAGTGCAGCTGACTTGGTTTCAGGTTTCAGACGTTATTAATCATAATAGAAAAGAGTGTAACAGCAGGAGCATGTCTGATGGAGGAGACTTCAGACTGAGATTCGTCCTATATGTAGGTTGAAAAACAGTTAAAACTATCCATATTTTAAGTTGAATTCCTAACTTGTGAGATCTCTAGTTCCTTACATGTGCTTTTCAGGCTTCTAAACACATAAGGAGACTTATGTCCTTGGAAGTTTAGCATTCTTTTAACTTGGAAAAAACAAAAATAAATGGTAAATAAAGTTCAAGATAGACAGACAAGCAAAACTCCCAGTTCAGGACTTCCTCATTTGAACTAATTGTTGAAATAGCTTTGCAAAAGGGACATTTATGAAATAGTAAAACATACAGTCTGGTTAAAGTCACCATGGGGTAAACTGGAATTATTTCCATGATGTGAACACACCTATGTAAATGAAAACAGAATCAGAGTTTAGGTAAAATCAGTTGCCTAGAGATGGTTGATTTCCATCTCATTGAAAGTTGTTAGTATAAATCTGACGCTTGAGCAAGAAAGGGCCCAGACACACAAAGAGAGACACCCATGGTTAGTTCCTCTTCCAACACAGTTATAGAAGCAGTTAGAAAAAAACCCAAAATTAAAAAATATACTACAACAAGAAGTGAGTGCTTTTTCTTCTAAGTAAAATATATATTCCTGTGACTCCTGGGTAAATTCATCAGGTAGGAAGTGTTTAAGGAGCTGTGGCTCACACAAGAGCCCCATTAATGCCATGTTGTGGGGCAACAGCTGTGCTATCACTGCAACAGCACTGAGGTGCAACAGTGAAACTCGTTGCTGCATAATGACATTGAGGCCAGCAATCAGGGAAAGACTCACCAGACACTTAGATAGCTAGCTCCAGCTTCTAGTTACAATGCTAAAGATTAAGATTGTGAAGAGAGACAAATTTTTATGCCTCAAAGGCATTGGCTAGCAGAAAGCCAGAAAAACTTTCCCAGTGGGCAGATACCTTTAAAGCTGCTTTCTTGACCCTTGGTTTGAAATATGCAATACTCACCACGTCATTCCCAGGATCTTTGCAGAGACAAAACACAGCATGCTCATTACTATGTTGCTATGCCTTTATTTAGTTAGGGTCACTATAAGGGGCTTCTGCATACTATGGAGGAGACCAGGTGATCTGCCACATGAAAGGTTTGGTGCTTTAAACTCATGCTTAATTTCAAACTTGGGATTAGTCTTATTGAAGGCAGGAGGCACCCTTTTACAGAGTATTTTAAAACTTTATTGAAGACACCTGAGCTTTACAGCCTACCTGCAAACACAAACATTAGGCAAAATTTATGGAGTGAAAGATTAAAAATTATTTGCCCAAGTCTCTTCAAGAGCTCAAAGACAATGTGTTGACACTACAAACACAGGAGTGAAGGAGAACAAAACACAACCATTTATACTGTTTTTCTTTACTCTGTCAGATCCTCCAGACTGCAGAAGCTCTTAGAAACTGCCAATTTATTTTAGTGGTGTGCAGGGATATTCAGCACTGATAGCAAATAATTTTGCATAAAGCTTAAAATTCTAGTACATACAGTAAGGCTAAATCCCCAGAGTACCTCTCAGCTTTGAACAGTGCTGCTTAGGAAAAGAAGTGATTGTATATGCAAGAGAAAATCAGAAATAAAACCCATCTATGCTGAAAAATGGAATACAAATGGGGAGATAAATAATATGCTGCTTCAAAGTAAGTCTTGCCACACAAATCCTATAATCACTGTGAGAAAAAGGGATTATGTAAATATATTTGGTGATTAGCAAAATTACATATTCAAAATTATTTAATTTCATTATCCACTGAAAGTTACACAAATAAATACCTACTGTACCTGCATTTTCCCCATCTGCCTCTGTCATTTTTGACAATTATTATCTATAAGCTAGACAATGTATGACCCAGGTGATGAGCTAGATTTTGTTTAACAAACATTTATCGTGTATGTACCATGAATGATTTCAGAGCAAAAAGGACAGACTGATGGTTAAAGCGTTTGAATGAGAATCAAGAAACCTTGGCACTGCCTTCACTTCCTTACTTACAGAAAGACAATTACCTTTATGTCTCATTTTTGAGGTATGCAAAATGTGTTGAGTGCCTGCCCACAAGTCCCCTTGGTCAAAATGTACTGTGTCGTACATGGGAGTAGGACACCAGCTAGAGATAGAAGCAGATGGAGAAGAGAAGGAAGGCTGTGAGGTATGGCAATAATGATGGTTGTCAAATGTGTAGCCAGGTAGGCAAGGCCAGAAGGTAAAAGGGACACCTTTGTACCATCCCTCTATCCCAAGAAAAGGAAGGGGAGTCCAAATACTTGAAAGGCACTCTGTCAGCCTCTGGTGAAGCTATAGAGAAAGAAATAAAAAAGGAGTGATAGACAGGCCTAAACATCTTGGATTGCTTGGGTCAATGTGGGTAAGATTATTTTCTGTTAAGAAGGGAGTTCTGAATTGGAGAAAATGGTACAGTAGTAACTGTGTATAAAAATATAGGTTGGATAACTCTGTCCAGACATGCATGGGTTGAGTAGTGACCCAGGGATGAGGGCAACAACCACCAGCACTTGGATAAAAATTACATGTGACCCTAAGATGAAGAAGAGGAGACTTTATCTAAGAGTCCTTCCTGAGAAGACAGAAGATAAAAGAAACTACTTGGAATCTATGCCATGAGAGACTGGTTTAATTCACAAATTTCTTTTTTTTAAGATGCAAAATAATGAAAAATACTCTCGGATCTTATAGAGGGAGCCAGAGCAGCTACCAAAGCAAGGCAAGGAATGGTGCAAGACAGAGCTTGCAGCAAAAAAGACAGCCTAAAATGGCAGGGAACAGTATGCAGCCAGGGAAGAGGAGGCAGCTAGGCCCTCACCAAATGACGAGCTGTCCGGAGATCTGGCCTTGCTACCTGGAAAGGTTTAACAACCTCCAAGTGCAGCTGAAAATGATAGGGGAAGGGAAAGTAACCCAGGGCTTAGCTGTTGCCTCTCCAGAGGAAAAGATATTAGAGTTATTATGGTTATAGTTTTACTTTAAGCATTAACTATCATTATTGTTCTTATGTACCTTTTAGGAATGCATTGTTTCCCTTGGTTACAGGCATTGTTCATTAGCCATTCTCTCAGGGTTTTTTTTGTCTGAGTACCAGGGAATGTATTACAACAACCTGAGATTAGGTAAGGTCTTGGGCTAGGGATTTACAAGTAAGGCCCTAGAATTTGAATCTGATCCTTGATGCTGCCAAATAAGTCACACTGAAGGTTAAATGTGGGTGTCCAACACCTATGAAGTCCCATACCTTACAATGTCTGAACGCCAGTCGTTACTGAACGTGTCTTTATGACAGCTCCACAAGGCAGCAAAGCATCATGTTGTGGTGACAGGAGCATGGAGACAGGCAAACTCAGGGAGAGGTCATCATGGTGCGGGGAAATCAAACAATACTATCTTGTCTTCAGGAAGTACTCCCATCACTGAAAGACCCCTTCATCTCCAGCCAAAATTCTCATGAAAATAAAGCACAGGGATAGTCTAACAGAGAGGATATGGAACTTTGAAGAATTGTGATTGAGATTTGATTCGGCCAGAGGATATCTGTAGTATTTTACACTGCACCTAATCCAGTGGTACTTCGGGTCATTGCCAAGAAAGACAGTTGCCCTCTCCTCTCCTTTCTCCTCACTCCACACCATCAACAGTGCATTATGTCTCCTTGCCCATGTGGGATCAAATAAACACCTTGAGGATTTAGATAAACAAGGAGATTTCATGGAAATCTTTTTTGTTCATTTGTTTGCGTGTGTGGCAGGTTAGTTTTCTATAGATCAGCTGAACCAGCTGACTCACACTTCGGTTTCAGCTCTAGTACATGGGAAATGGTAGAAGTGCACAGCTGGGGATGAACAGCAGAAGGAAACACCACCTCAGGGGGCACTGACAAGTCATGTGAGTTTGAAATGTTCATCAAGTTACAGATCACATCTCTCCTATTTACAATGTCTTCTCAGTAGGACAGAATTAGTATTTTTTTTCCTTCTATATAAGGAAATGGGCAAAACACAACTCAGTAATGATAATGGGCCACTAAGCAGTGAGGATAAAAGCAGGTAGACAGTAGATTGCAGACAGATAGTACCCTTCCTCAAGGCCTTTCAGTTTAGCAGAGCTCATTTGACTTTTTGACTCATGACTTCCCACAGATGAGTTATCAGCAAAAGTGTTTTTTCTTCCCCAGAATGAAGCTTGGAAAATAAGACTTCTCATGTGTCAGCAGTCTTGGTATTTAGGGGGAGTTAAAAAAACAAGAGAGCAAGGAATTATCCTGAATAAAGATGAAAACTCTAACACAGCACAAGAGGTGTAAAAGAAACCAAGTAAGAGAACTTTGGAATTATTGCAACAAACTTGAGTTTAGTGTTGACAAACGGGATGTTTATCAGCCAGCCACCCTGAACTTTCTTTTGTCACTAGAGAGAAAAAGGCTGTCTAGAGGCTGTGTCAAGGTAAACACTTGTCTTGAGAGGAAAAGCTCACTCTTCATAGTATCGACTACCTCAAGTTTAGAAGTCTAAGCATCCAAGTCTAAATATTCAAGTCCAAGCACTCATTTTTCTAATCAGTCACTAAATATTTAACATATTCTCAATATAGTACAAAACTAGCACAACATTAATATTTATGACTAGGTTTAATGTAAAAGAACAGAATGAAACAAGAGAAAAGAAATCAAGTTTCCTCCACCTCCAACACCATCGGGGATAATGCTATAGTCAGTGTAATCTGATTCTCTGACTCTTGCCACAGTTTTGCTTTCCCATCAGAGCTAACACAGCAGCCTTTCTCACAGGGTTCAGGTCACTTTGCCTACACATTTCCATCCAGAAAGCTGCTGCAATGATTATTCGCTAATTCATCATTTCTCCAGAGCACCAGCACATGATTCCCTTAGCTAAGGCACCATTTGCCCATCTTCACTCCCAGTGCCCCACGTAGTCTTTGTCCCTCTCCTGCTTTTTAGCACTCATTCAGAATTGAAAGTTTGGGAGAGAACTGTGGCCACCACACTTCAAAGGAACCTTAGTGTCCTTTGTCCCCTGAAACTGCAATTGCTTGGGAGAAGCTCACCTTAAACATCTATAAACTCACTTCCTTCTTCTTCTGTAAATCTCTCTGTAATATCTTACTTTGCTGTGGTGCCCACAAAATATCAGCTGTTACACCACAATGTTTTTCCTGAACAACTTAACTGTGTCCTGATCACAATAAGTATTGTTTCAATACTTCTTGGTGCTGTTCACCATTTATGGGCACCTGCCCTTGTCTTACCCATAGACTTTAAGCACTGGGGATAGGGACTGTGTTCTTTGTCCTCAGCTGCATCTTATGCCGGACAATGGAGTGGAAAACCATAATAAGCACAAAATTCTGAGTCCCATTTCCTTCAAATAAAACCTTACATTTCCATTCCTAAATATCATTATGACAAGCTTATAAATTTGACCTTTAAAAATGAAATAATCTGATCTCAGATGGTTGTCAAATGGCTTTCAAAAACCTGAATGTAAACAGTCATTACTTTTGAGGATGCAAAACCTGTGTTTTATTACAGGATTTTTGCAAACCTTCTAAAATATTTCTGATAGCTCAACAGGAGAAGACAGAGACTTGAAACTTGGACAGTGAAGCATGACTTGCAGCCATGGCTTCATGTAATCCCAAGTAAACCTGTTTCAGTTTGACTGTTTTCTAGACGTTTAAAACATCTTTTCCATATGCAGTGCTCTTCATATTTGACCTGTAAAGGACCTGCCAAAGCTCCACTGGCATAGAAGATGTGTGGAAGTTGATCAGAAATTTCCACTAGGTTGTCAATACCTATGAAGTACTGGTATTTTGCAAAGAAAAAGAAATGGAAAGAAAAATCCTTTAAATACATATACTTATGTGGAAAATGAATCTGAAAAACCTACATACTTATGTGTGTTTAAAGAGCTATTTACATACAAAACCACAAAGCCTCAAGAGGAAATATTGCCATATTACATGTAAAAGTCAGCTGCAATTTATAAAACTGCCAAAATATGTATTGATGCCATCAGAATTAATTAAAGTGGAAGAGAATATTTCTCTCAAAACCCAAAACTTTCTTTTTTAAAGTTTTCCATTCTCTTCAAGTAAGACTCTTATAGTTCACTTATCATTAAATAACTTTTATAGCTTTCTTAATAACTTTGTATCATACAACATTTCATAGTTTTTCATTCTTAAAATATCTAATAATGTAATTTATATAATTCATAGTTTATAAAATTTTAAGGCCAGAAAAAATCGATAGTGTAATTTAAGCTGAACAATGAATAACCCATGCCATGGAATTTTGTCCACTTGTTTCTGTAACAGGCCTTCTATCACTATTTTGATTAAACTTTTCTGAAGAAGTAACATCCCAGCTTGTTTTAAAGCAGTCATACTATGGATTATTTAGCAATCTCTTCTGGCAGTCAAGGTGGTGTTCAAGTCTACATTAAGGCACTTAATTTTATGTCTCCACTGGTGCATATCTGCACAAGGGAGGAATACAGTCATAAGAGATCTAGTCATCACTAACAGTAGACCCCTTGAGTATGATTCGTGTCTTCTTAAAGTGGACACCTATATTTGATCAGCTGAATCACTCTCAAGACTATGTTATCCTTTGCTTGCATTTGCAGGTTTATTTGAATGCTCCTTCCCCCCCCGCCCCCCCAACTTCTTTCTTTTGCTTGCTTGGTTGCACTGTCCTTTGGGAAGCCCTGTGTTACCCAAAACTTCTCAGTAAGTCTGGCAGGTATGACATCGGATCCATAGGAGATCCATTAACTTTCACTAGGAATAGCTATAAGCCAGGCAAGAAAGCATCAAATGGTTCTAGAATTCTCCATGAAGACAGTCAAGTGAAGCCCAAGATCTCCATTGACCCTTCTGGGATTTCAGACACATAATTCACACAAGCACTCTAAAAGTCACTTGTTTTCATCTTGAGCTGAATTGCTGCCTAATTTCTTTTATTCTTTAAAATGCCAGTTTTTCTCCATTTAAAACTATTATGTCTTATTATGCTTCTTTCTGCACAAAATAGGTCACTAAAAATAGCATCGGAAAATTTATCCTTGAATAGATTAGGATCAGGTCATGTCTTAGACCATAATTTCATTATCATTCTTTTCTTCAGCTGCCCTATCCTTTCCAACGAGCTGTTCTTGTACCCATACCAAATAAATGGTTCTGATGGGTGAATATAAGTTAAAAATTCAATGCAGAACAGCACTCTCTACAACAGAGTGACTGCATCACTGGACAAGGGAAGAGCTATGGATGTCACCTACCTAGATTTCTATAAGGCCTTTGATACAGTCCTCTGCAACATTCCTACCACTAAATTAGAGAGATATGGGTTTGATGGATGGACTGTTAGATGGATAAAGACTTGGCTGGATGGCTGCATCCAGTACGTTACAGTCAATAGCTCAATGTCCAAGCAGAAAATAGTAATGAGTGGTGTCCCTCAAGGGTCTGTACTGGGATCTATACTATTTAGTGTCTTCATCAATGAGATAGACAGTGGTGTTGAGTGCACCCTCAGCAAGTTTGCAGATGACACTAAGCTGAGTGGTACAGTGGATTCACTTGAGGGAAGGGATGCCATCCAGAGGAACCTTGACAGGCTTGAGGAGTGGGCTTGTGCAAATGTCATGAAGTTCAGCAAGGCCAAGTGCAAGGTCCTGCACCTGTGTTGGGGAAATCCCCAGTATCACTACAGACTGCGGGATGAATGGATTGAGAGAAGGCCTGCAGAGAAGGGCTTGGGGGTACTGGTGGATGAAAAATTGGACATGAGCCAGCAATGTGCACTTGCAACTCAGAAAGCAAACAGAAGCATGGCCAACAGGTTGAAGGAGGTGATTCTCCCCCTCAACTCTGCCCTTGTGAGTCCCCACCTGGAGTACTCTATCCAGCTCTGGGATCTCCAGTACAAGAAAGACATGGACCTGTTAGAGTGGGTCCAGAGGAGGGCTGGAAAATGTCTCTTATGAAGAAAGGCTGAAAGATTTGGGGTTGTTCGGACTGAAGAAGAGAAAGTTCCAGGGCAACCTTACTGCAGCCTTTCAGTGCTTACAGGAAAGACAGAGAGACACTTTTTACCAGGGCATGTAAGTGACAGGACAAGCTTTAAACTGAAAGAGGGTACATTTAGATGGGGCATAAGGAAGAATTTTTTTAAGATGAGGGTATTGAGACACTGGAACAGGTTACCCAGAGAGGTTGTGGATGTCCCGTCATTGGAAGTGTTCAAAGTCCGGTTGGATGGGGCTTCAAGCAACCCAATGTGAAAGATGTCCCTGCCCATGGCGAGAGGGGTGGACTGGAAGATCTTTAAAGACGAACTTCCAACCCAAACCATTCCATTCTTCTATGCTAACGTGAAGGAAGAGCTAGAAATGAGAATGGGCTTTTTAAAATGACAGTTTATTCTTTGTTAGGTAAGTTTATTTGACAAGAATGTATATTATGATCCTTAACAACACACAGGAATGTAGAAAATACTTAGCACATAAGTAGGGAACAGGCCTATAGAAGGGAGAAGACCTCTAGTTTTCTTCAGAGAAATCTCATCTGATTTATCTGCTTAAAAACATGGCAAAAACTGTGTATAATGAAAACCAAATTCTGCCCTCAGATGGCCAACCATGAATGCCATTAGAACATTAAAGAAATATCAATGTAAATTAAACTTTAAACTGTGAAATATTGGGAGTAGGAAGAAGAATAGAGATTTTTTTCTATTGTACTTTTATATTTTACTGCCCTCCTGATCCCTTCCATCCATGTTTTGTCTGATTCTCATCAGCATATTTTTCATAAATAAAGCTTTGGAAGTAGAAATAGCAACATTTTCACTTTTTATTTTACTTTTTATATTTCTCATCTTTTTGTCTCCCTTCTCAACTTGGAACATGTCCTTAATATTTATGAGATTTCCAGTTAACCAAATACATTATTTCACATACTAAAAGACTCTGTTCATTACAAGCCAGTTACTGGTTACCTAGAATATATCATCATTTAACACAAGTGACTAGAGGATATGTATGACTATCCATTAAAAATGAAAGGAATATAATCTCCTGGTTTTAAGCACTGAGAATGTAATTAGGGTGGATGCATGAAGAACTTTAAATTAAGTGATAAAAATCATCCCCATAGGTGCATGTGGTGAGGCAGATGCCAAGATGACTTCTCTTCCTGTGCAAGGGTTCAACAGTGTACAATGAGCATTGTCAGAATGAAAGGAAAGCAGAACCCCACCTTGTCCATCTCCCTTGAATGACCAGAATGCTACATTCACACGGGTGCCTGTTATGGCACAAAAAAGCTTTAAAAGTGCATCTGTTGCTGTCACCCAAAAGTCAATTCCTGATGCTTGAGAAGTCCTGACATGCTGACACCAACCTCCGAAGAATGGAAAACCACAAACTAACAGAAGCCCAGCAATATGCTTCAGTTGGCAAGACCAAAAAATTTGCAAATGTTGAGAGAGCTGATTGAGAGAGAGAAGACTATCAGTTCTACAGTCTAGATTCCCACAGGGATTTAAAAGTAGCTCATGGAATTAAGATGAGTAAGTGATCACGGCATGGCACGTGCCTAAAGTGAAGAAAGTCCTCTCTTTGTATAAATACCTTAATATAAATTGATGCAACTACTGGAATCCAATATAGCCCTGTAATGCCTGTGCACCTCTAGCAACCAGGTGTGAAACTATTCCCAGTCTAGCTTCCAGTTTTACCCACAAGTAAATACATATCTTGCACAATGATATTGCATAACACATAGACGGACAACACATGCACACCTGAAACAGCACCACTGTCATCCCATAAGTAAAGCTGAAACAAAGATATTTCCAGCAAATTCAGTAAATTAAAGTAGCCCTAGTGCAATGAATTTAGCTGGATTTTGATTAGGGCATGAGGGCAAAGACTCTTTTTTCTTCTAAGAATGGAACCTTAATACTCAGAAGAGGTGCAACTTTATTTATATGTTTTAAATATTGTATTACATAGTCTTGCCCTCACTGCATTAACAGCCTGAATTATTTAGACCTTCTAGAGTTCTAAGGTGCATTATAATAATAAAAGTGACCCACCAAGATTTAATAACTCTCAGACTAGATTTCAGATGGAAAACAGTAACTCCATGCCATAGGCACTTTTCATACTCTTTATCCTTTAACAAGGCCTGGGTTCATTTGATGGCTAACATGACAGTCATTGTTTGATTCTAATGCAAGAAAAGTAGCATAAATAAAGTTTGACATTCAGTAAAATATGATCAAAAATCACCTTATAAGCATAATCTGAATCCTAAGGAAATTTCCTGTTTCTTGACATTACAGACAAAAATATAACTGTATTGAGAATGTCCTTGAGAATACATAAAAAATTGGCAACTTCAGAAATGAAGTGTGAAATATTTTAAGAAAACAGATGTGTCTTTTTCTGATGCACTGAATGATACTGGAATATCATCAAGCTGTAGACTGATAATTAGCTTAGTATAGAATTATAATATTTTAATAAATACATAAACAAATGAGCTGAAAAGCAAAATACACATGCTGAGCAATAGTCTGCCTCCACTCTGCTAGTTTGTCTTCACTTCTTCAGAAATAAAAACATGTGCATGGTCTCTTTGATTAATTGATCCAAAACCATCTCTCTTCAATATGCCCATTTCATCCTTCTGCGTGTTGACTTTGAAGCAGCTGTGCATGGAATGACTCATGCATTAAGGAGAAATACCACAACTGAAGCCCAGCTTCCAAACCGTTCCTCTTCAAACAATGACTTTGGTCTTACTGTTTTCTGATCCACTCAGATTTCCATCCATATTTCACAAACTCCTCTTGATTCTATTTACTAGTATAAATCAGATTTCTCCATCTATTTTCCAGTATATACAATTCAGTAGAAAGAATGTCCAGCAGAAAGCTCCCTGTCCTATTCACAGGGGGTGTCTTCTCACCCTGTCTTCCCATTTGATTCATATTGTAGTAACTACAGAATTTGCAGCCACCCAGAAATATTGTTCAGTGAGCCTTCAATGCCTTTTTTTATGTCTAGATTTGATTTAAAGGCTGCAAACGAGGAGAAACATTAGATTATGGCGAGACAGTTTCAAGAGATTGAGTTAATGCTATTTTAGTAAATTACTGCCCCTCAAATCGAGATGGTGTAATTGACTTTGAGTATTCTCTAAATGCTTGGCTTCATTTAAAACACTTTAATGCTTCTCTGGGTCTATATGAGTGGTGATTCAAATCAAACTCTTCAACTTTGAATTGCAACAAACTAGGAAAACAGGCATAGATGAATACTAGTGTCAATTTTTCTCTCTGTATTTTCCATCTTTAGCCATGCCCATGCCTAACGCCTGCTAAACCACCCTTCTCTGAATATCCCAAGAAAAGATTAGATCAGATCTGGTCTGTTTACTTTAAAATTTGAACACCAAAAATCTTTTTGTGGATAAAGACCACAGTCATATTAAAAAATCCACCCCATCTATACCAATATATACAAATTTGGTTTTAGGGGCACAGTTTCAATCTGAAGAAAAATGATTTTTTTTCTCTTGGACTCAACAGAGAAAGTTTGGAATCTCTTCGCCAGGGCACTAAAGCAAGCTTGTCTTCTTTGAAAACATCAAAACCAGATTCAACTTCCCAGCCAGCAGTTATTTCAATTATCTTCAAGTGTAGAACTGAATTAAAGTAGCTGCTGTGCTGGGAGTCCCTGATGTGTGCTTCATCTGATTTGGAAGTGTTTGGCATTTCTAGAAAACTTGAGGAGGCTAAAATCTTTGATAGATAGATAAATAAATAAATAGATAGATAAAATCCTCTAAAAATAAAGTTATTTGAGAGTGAAATTAGAACTTGCTACTGCTCTTAAAAATGAAAAGGTACTAATGAATGTGGAAAACTTACACAAGAGATGATGTACAGCCTGTTGTATCCTACAGCCACTTCCGAGTTTCTGTGCTGTGGCCCGAAGAAGCCCAGCGCTGGCTGGGCACAGGTCTTTCACACATTTTCATCTCATCATCATGGCCCTTCTCCCACTCCAGAACCCAACACGTCAGACACAGTTGCTTGGTCAAGCTGTGGTGTGTCAGCTGGAGACTCTCCACATCCTCTGACAAGGTTAACACCATCCCACAGTCCAACAGGCAGGATCTCAGATACTGTATCAGAAACCACTGAGAGGGCTGCTTCTTCATGGGGGTTAGAAATAGTCAAGAGAGAGCAAAGGTCCATTCTGGTCTAGTGTCCATCTAAAACAGTAACCAGAAATGGATGATCAAGCAATAGTTTAAAACCAAGGCAAACAGGGCAATATCTCCCTAAAAAATAGCTTCCCAGTCTCCACCAATTTCATTTGATGAGTTTTCAAAAACAGACCTGGTGTCTTTGGTTTCCTTGGTGTTCAGTTAATTGTTTAATCCTATTTTGAACTCATTAAATCTTGCAGCATCCATGACATCCTGTGAAAAGGTGTTCCACATGTGTGAAGAGCCAGGTCCATTCGATGCATTTGTCTGCAGGTTTCCCTTTGATGTCCCCTACATCTCACATTGGAAAAGAAAATGATCACACACTCTGCTTATTTTTTTCCATACCACTCGTATTTTTGTAGATCTCTAGCAAAACTCTTCTTAGATGTCTCTTTTTTCTAGGTGGATGAGAATTAATCCCTGTCCCGTTTTGAGCTAATATACGTATCTGTCTTCCAGACAGACACTAACTCTCCTAGTACATTGTAGTAGGACCCTTAGTGCCTTATGTGAAGCTAGAGACCACACTGGTAGCTAGATATGCCAAAGCAAAGTCTTTCAGCACCAGCAAGAGGTTCAATGTTCCTGCACTTGTGTTTTGTATGTCCAGCCTAACAGGAGCTTTAAGTGTTGATAAATGCCTCTTCATACCAAGCCCAGTCATTACCTTCAGAGGGTTCAGAAGTGACTCTGTTGATGGAGCACAGGTGCCTGCCTTCCACAGCTGAGAAGCTTTCAAGGCCACCTCTGTAAACAGATTTATGACTGAGGTACAGTTTGTCCCTGCCTATCTCTCTGATTCCGCTTTATGAAGCCTCCCGAGACTCAAAGACCTTGTGTCCAGCAGAGATCAGGTTGTTTGAGCACTGGATCCGTGTCTGATCCCAGTGTTGCAGAGCTGCAGACAGGCTGCATGTACAAGACGTTCAGTGCTGAACACCAGTATCACAGACACCTGTATCTCTAAGGTGGACATTGAGGCATTTTGTATCCCCACAAATCTCGGTAGGACAAGGCTCTCCAAAGCTCCCAAGTTCTTGCTTCCTGCTGACACTAGCTCATTTAATAATGCTCCTTGACTTGTCCATTCCACAGGTGCAGAAGAAAGAGCAGAATCTTTTGCAGATCTGGCTAGCACTAATACACAGCATAACCACACCCCTTTCCTTCATCCTTCTAGCCTCTGTCATCATTTCTCCTGTAGGCTGATGTCTCTTTTACAGTGGGCATGCTGTCTCTTGCCTCAGCCTGAGAGGGTTAACCAAAGTTTATTGAAAGTGTCTAAAACTGTAGAGAGGCTCCTGAAATCTGAAATCATGTTTATTCAGAACCTCTTCAAGTGCGAATCACTTATGTAAAGCCCTGCAGCCCTGAGACTCAATTCGGATTACTTAAAATTACCTGAAATTATCTGAACAGAGTAAAGCTCCTTCTTTTCAAGCTTTTTAAGATCAAAGAGTCAGTCTTCACCCTTTATAGCTTGTCACTTTAAACCCCTGAAGTAACAATCAAAAGGCACCTTTTCCCAAGCACTTCTATTATATCTAGACTATATAACTGTGCCGCAATAGAAATAGGTGTGGAAATATATTTTCTTTTTTATTATATTTCATTAGGTGTCTTTAGCTTCTAAGAATGTGAGTCAAGTTTCCCAAAAAGCAACTCTCCCTCTCTCTTCAGAGAGTTCCATTTTCACATGTCCAAACGGACATGTCCTCCAAACCTACAAAACCAGTTTTAAAAAATCTGCATTCCTGGGGTTATCCCAGTTGCAGAGGTTAAAAATGGAGGCAACCCAAAATCTTAAGTCTATTTAATGCATCTTTATTTTTTGTTGTAACCCTACAAAGCAGAGATCTCTCTTGTGCTTCCAGTGTAACACACCAAGCTCTTTCTACTGGACAGTAATGCCTTTTAATCTTGCTCCTCAGCACTCTTTCCCTCCCTTTGTCCTCTCCCTCCCCATAAGCATTTGATTACAGTTCTCATTTTCCTCCTGCAAAACAACTCCTAACTGAAAACAACCAGCTTTGTGCATCAGGTGGGGTTGGCAGCAGTTACTGCTTGGGTTGAATTTACTGTTCTCATTTAAAAATAGAGAAAAATGTCTATTGCCTGCTCTGACAAGATGGGGACAGTAAGACAGTGTGAGCCCTCATGTCAGACTTCATAAAATCCATTGACAATTGGAGCCTGGATTTTTGACAATAGCTGTTGGTGCCCTCTGAAACTTTGTTTGTGTGATCAGATAGATTTGGTACAGCAGAAAGGATTAGATGACACTGGTCACTGAGACAGAGGAGCAGGAGATGGCAGTTCCAGACAGAGGCCACACTTCTAATACAAGAGTCATAGTGATAAAATGAAAACAGTGTTTCAGATTTTGGCACTGTCATTCTTGCTATAGGATAAACCGTTAGCTTTGAACTGGATGACTTAAAAGGACACTGATCACACAATGAATTACAATAATATTCACTGAGGACCAAACAGGTATTTGGCGAGATCAGGAGAAAGGCAAAACAATCAGCATCCTATCAACTTCTGGTTTCATTTATGTCTTTTTTAAAAATAAGATAAGGAATGCAATTCATGTGTCAGGTAGTGAAAAAGTTGGTCTAAAAGTCATCAGGTCCCCCATGTTGTGAATGCTGTAAAACAACTGAAATGCACATTGCCTTTCAGCCCAGTCTGCCTTATTACATTGGGCATATTAATAACATTTTAGACTCGTTAGATAGATTTCGTCTCCAGGAGAAGGAATGGAATATACTTTGTTAGATAATGGTAATAATCATGTACACCAATGCTCCAGTATGGTTGCATATGTAAGCACCTAGCATTTAAGGAGCACTAATTAAGGCCGAATATTCTCCCTATTTTTATTTTCCCCACTTGTGTGTATACATTACAACACAGCCACTAATGATGTGACATACAGTATATTAACTGTAAAATACAATAAAATCAATGCAGACTATTTCCCCTCACATTTAAAGAGATGGGGCAATTTTGTAAGACTTTCAGAAAAATCTCAGACCATTTCAGGAATTTATTCACCAGAAACCCTGTAGAAAAGCTACTGACAGAGACCCTGGAGTATTTTTCATTGGTGGTCCCACAGGCTCCATTCTCCATCTGCTCTGCATGTCTCTACACCCTCCTCCCCTCCTGCTGCCAGGCACCCCCTCTACCTTAGACCAGTCACAGGATTATGAGCATGAACCTCAACTTCTGTTCTGCTTACACTGCTAGGTAAAAACCTGTTAGCTTCAGAAACTTGCCTACTGGCTAAAACCACTCATTAGTCAGAGATAGGACAACACTGGCCCAACGACAACAGATTATAACACACATGAAAAGCTGCTACCTGAGAGCTCCAGAGCCAGAAATGATCCAACAGAGGCGTTTGTGCGAAGTGTGTCACTCCAGAGAGAGTGACGGAGGCTCGTGCTTTGATGGCAGGCAGGTTTCCATGCTCTCCCTGCTCTTCTCAAATAGTTTCCAGGTGGATGTGATTTGTGGTGAAGAAACAACTGTGACATTTATAAGCAGCAATGTTTTGCCAGAGGACTGTTACCCTTTTTGCAGGTATGCCGGAACTGAGGCTCCTAACAGCCAGGAAACTAAATCTTTATTTAGGCAACTAAAGCAGTGGCCTGATTTTCTACAGCTTCAACTCCCCTGAAGAGAACAGGAGCTCTGGGCACTCAGCAGGGCTGAAAAACTACCCATTAACTTTTAAATCTATAGCCATTTCACAGCTGTATCTTTGTTTCACACCATGCTGCTCAGTTTTCGTCGGCAGCAGAGAAGAGCCTCTCACTCAAAAAAAAGGCAGAGGTCTGCTCATTGCACTGATCTCTGGTCTCCTGCTTTGGAAAATGCAGTCTACATGGCTTGGTAAAGGCTGCTCACAGATTGCCTGCTACATCTCCCCCATCTCTCATTCCTGGACCTCACCCATCCTGCTGCTAATCCTTCCCTAATACCATTGTTGCATGTAAGACAAAAAAAGAGACCATTCTCTTCATTTACATATAGAGTATAGAGTAAAACATAATTAAACCACATACTACAGATGCTCTATAATAAAAAAGAGAAATAGTAAAAACAATTATAGGCTGGCATACTTACTGCTTCACATTTAAATAATAATGTGAACTATTAAGTAAACTAGGGCATAATCAGCTGAGGTTCATTAACTTATCTCACTGTAGAAATAGTACTACAATTCAATACAATTAGGTACATACTAGTAAGAAACAGTGCTTTTTCTGCACCATGCTGGGCCCAGTCTTAGAGATGCTGAGGTCTTTCACCTCCCACTGACTTCTCAGAGCATGCTCACTCACTTCAGACGACTCCCAGCACCACTCTGGATCCAGTCCCTTGCAAAGAGATGGGCATTAAGTATGTCAGTTCACTCTGGTGCTCTTCATAGCTGTGGAATCCCCCAAAACCACCAAGAATAAGCCACATTCACGGACCACACTCAGCTGAGGTTGCATTACCTGTCCATGTTTAAGGAGAGCAGCAATGAAGGCATGTACAAAGGAGATATGTATGACATTAGCCTGCATACAGCAGGGGCTTTGGCCTGAGCAGACCCAAAACTGCTTCAAGTAGAGAATCTCCAGGCTACCTCAGGCTCCCAAAAGCCCTGGGAGGAACCAATTCTGGATCTTTTAAAATCATCCAGGAAAAATGAGAATAAACCAAACAATCTACTTCAGGCTATCTACAGCACTTCTTCTCACATGCTCCATCCCACAGTAGATTCCCCCCCACCTCCGAATGACCTTTTCAATCTCAGAAGACTTTCCTTCCTGCAGAATGGGGAGTTAAGGCAAAAAGAACCTGAAAGGGTGGCTATAAAACCTCATTACATTGGAAATTAACCTCTTCGCTACACGTGTGGTCTTCCTGGCTGTGTCTATAGTAAAAAAGCAGACAGGGCCAGGGCCTGACCTCTGACAGTGAGGGCAAGTGGCATGTACAGCTGATGTCCATCCAGCTGAATTTTTTTTTCCCCTTCACAACAGGATGGGCTTGGAAAAACTATCTGTCTGTTATGGTCCCTGGCCTGTCCAAACATGATCTGATACACTGGTAGGGGGCACAGGTAAAACTGCACCACGAAAGTTCAAGCATCTAAACAATGAGAAATCACACATCACTGTTTGACTCAATGCCTTCGCCCCATGTATTTGTCTTTGGTTTCCTAAGGGCTGGCCAAGGCAGGATTTTGATGAAAGGGATTTGGCTTGATTTAACAGAGGATGCTGATAGATTGGAGGGAGCATCTGGGAGATAGTTTGTGATAAATGTCTGAAGAATTTCCTTAATCTTTCTTGAAGTGCTCCTTACTATCTGAATGCTTCTGAATCTCTTGTTTCGTCAGCCTTCATATGAGTTCGATCAGTAGAAACTCTTTTTCCCTTCCCATCTGTGTTCAGCAAGGAGATGCAATGTTGTACCAGATGGAGATGCTGAAGGTCTCCCTGAGACCTCCAGATGGAGACTGGTCAAAAACCTATGCAAAAGGACATCATTCTTTTTGGACAGCATTTTAATCACAATTTCTATGGGTGAAAATAACAGCATATGGCACGAGAGAGTAAAACACACAGCCGCTGAGGGAAAAAAATACTCTGTCATTAAAGCTAGGTTCCATAAATATTACTTATTAAATTAATTTATAATGTACTCTTCAGGTCACAGTCCTTATGTATCCCTAAAACACTTTCAGTGATTTTTGCAGGTTATATGAAGAGATTATGAGTTACAGCTGCCAATGTCTTCAAGCAAAGGCACTTGGAAAGAGATGTTCCATGGCATCTTTACAGCAGGTGTCACGCAGAAAACGCAGCTTAGGATAGGGATGGTTTTAAACCTGGGAACTGAACAAGGCCAAGCAGAAAGTGTGTTACGAAGAGCTCAGATAAATAATCCACAAAAAAGTCCTAAGCAAAGATCTGTTCAATAAAAACATGGGTCAAACAACAGGTCACACAATTGCTAGCGCTGAAGGAACTCATGTTTAAATTAAATCCCTCTGTATGTGTTCAATTAGGGATCAGAAATTGAAGCTTAATTGTCTCAATACATTCGCTACAAATTTCTCACTTGGATGCCTATACCAGGGAGCTAATAAGCTGGAACTGTAACTTCATGGAAAATTCCATAAGTCTCCTATGCAATTTTCTTCCAGACTGGGGAAACAAACAAACAAAAGAAAAAACTAGGTAATTCCATAATACTCCACAAAAGGAAATTTTAAGAGATAAGATGCTATTTTCGACTTGCTGGAATACATAGTTTCAACAAAATCCATAACTTTTTTGCTTCATTTTCAACATTTTAAATTTCCAAATTAAATGTACAATAACAAAACCAGAAAGAGGTAGAGAAAAATGAAAACTTTAAAAAATTAAAAAGCTTTTGAAAAAGAATGGCAGGAAAATCCTATTTCTAAATGAATAGTTGTCCCCAGACTTTTGAAGTGACACAGCATTTCCCAGCATAAAAATATTCCTTTGGAAAACATGTAACCAGAATACAAGGCACTTCTCTAAGGTGTATCTGTGTCAGAGTTTGTTTCTGTGATTATGGTGCTTCAGAGGAAGTTTCTGTCTATGTTCTATAGACATACACCATAGGTCTGTGGATAAACATAGGAAATCTTAGGTTGAACGGAAGAAAATCTAAGTACATTTCAGGAAACAGAAAATAAGCAGACCCTCTGGATTGCCATTCTCAAGGTTTTTCTCCAATGCTGCTTCCGTGATGTCTTGCAAATGGATTTACCAGGACTCCACAGGCCCCAAGTGATTAAACTACTGAAAACAGGACAGAATATTCCATTGCACATGTGTGAAGTCAATTGCTTAATCATATACAACCTCATAACTTTTGGAAGTACGTTATAGGCAATTTAAAACTGGGCACAGCCCAACTGCTCCTTTTTTATTCACTGCAGTTTACCATATCCAGATCAAACCAGAGTATTTTCTTTTTTTCATCTTTTTCTTTCTTTGTTAGGCTTGCAAAACATTTCAGCTCCCATTCCTCACTTTCTATACCCCAATAAATAAGTTAAATTACTGACTCACCTACACACACAACTATCTGCCTGCTTTTCTACCTTGATCATACAGCCCTGCACATAATGCAAATTAGCAAAACTGATTTGGTTTTCATTATGATGCTAATGAATACTTCCTTTATAAAGTGCTTTGAGATCTACTGACACAAGGCATTATACCAGACTTGGCATTAACTTTTACTATGTATTTATGATTATTATACCTCTTATAAATATAATTGATTTTCCATGTTATTAAAATTCTCCATACACTTGTAAAAATTCCCACTCAAGCATCTCAAAATCAGATGCATTGTTTCTGTTTTTTGGACATTCTAATTAATCTGTTACATTGTTGTGATTAAAGCTTTTCAGAGTTCTGGTTCTTGTGATATAATCACCATCATTTTTATTCATTAGTTGATGTTAGTGACCACAAAGTGCTCAGCGATTTCCAGACATTCATAAGGGAGAACAACTGCCCTAAGGAGCTGAGAGTCCAAAAAAGAGCTCATTAAAACAATATTTATTTTTTTGGATTCACTGAAAATCTGTATTAGACCCATTCATCTTTTGCTTTAAAGGTTTTGCTCTGCAGAAACCACAATATGGGGCTTAGTTAAGAAACGAGCCTGTAAAGCAAGAGTAGGTGCATGTGTGCTGGGAAATGTGCTGCAGCCTCTCTCTTATACTTAAAATCCCCATTTTCTATGTCTGGCTAAGGTGGAGCACACAGTCACAGCAAGAAGGTGCTGCTCTTGTGTCACAGGCAGGTTTTGCCTGCTGCTGGTCCCCAAGGGCCCTTTCCAAAGCTACGGGTGCTTAAGCAGTGCCTTTATCTGGAGGAGCACAAAAATAATCACATCCTGTAACCCTAGGTCAGATGCCTGACCTAGGAAAGGATTTTCTCTGGCTTTATGCGGGTATAATGAAATCCCTGCATAAAACACTTCTTAAAAATCAGCTGCCCACACCTGACCTGCTCTCTCCAGAGAATGTATCCCCTCAACTACAAGCTTTCAAGATCATCAAGGGATAGAAAGGTGTGTGCATGTGTGGGGGGGATTTTATGATTCTAAAATAGCTGAAGGGATTTTCCTCTAGTTTTACAAATCTATCGATTTAGTAGTCCTACAAAAGATCTCAACCAGGATTTTTTTCATTCTAAGCATGGAACAATGAAGAGGGGTAACTGAGCTTTCGTTAGAAATGGAAATTGTTTGTAACTGGCAGCCAGTTTATAGCTGCAATTCAAACCAAAGGATAAAGCACGTGTTTGGGGGTTTTCTTTTAGCATTTTCTGTTATTTGATTAACATAGTTTTTATTAGCCTAACAGCAGCTGGGTTTTGATTCTGTTTGTGCAGCAGTTCAGAAAACAAACAGTGCTTCTGAGCAATCTCAGGTGTCTCAAAATAGTTTTGGGGTGTGGTAATAGAAATGTCCCAAGTCCACCTTCTCACTCTTCCTCCTTCTACATCTTTGCTATTCTTAATAAAATGTGGAGCCTAGAAAATGTGGATCACCTCAGACAAACAGATTGAATAGCTTTGTCTTTTATATTTAGTTGATACAAATCAGCAGCACGAGCCCCAAATCGTAATATTCTTTTTTTATCCTTTCAAATCTGACAGTGGCTCTCTAGCCTTCTACTATCCCCTGCCCTGTTCTTCTTTAACACTGATTTTAATGTACCTGTTTTGAGCAACACTATCTAATTTTCTAGAACTACATGCAATACTAATTTGCAATAAGTTAAAAAGAGATTTTGGAAACAGTTACTTATTTAAGGTTGGAACTACAAAACATACACATTCCCATATCTGCTATGTCCACCCAATTTGACACATTTAATTTATCAAGTAAATTATACAGTTTTTAGATAATTTAGATAATACTTCTAGAAGCATTTTAATCAGGTGCTGAAACTAGGCTGTACTCTTCCTAACGGGATTTAGAGAGCAGGGCTAGCAGTAAACAAAGAAGCAAATGAAATAAACCCCATTAATTAGGGTGAAACAGTAATGGAGCAGTTCTGGTTTTACAGATGGGCAAGATGTCTGATTGAATTTCCCAGGCTATGCAGATTGGCTGCAGATGGTGAGGAAAGTGGTCCAGAACTCAGAATTCATATAATCAAAACCACACTTAGATCCAAACAAGAATGTTTTCCCATGTGATGCTGTATAGCTTGCAACCTTATCACAAGCATTTGGTTACTCTTCAAATCAAACCATAACATAAACCTCACACAACACAGCATTCAGCAAGGGCTCTCATTAATGGTGCTATTACATCTAATAATTCAATAACAGCACAGCTCCTGGAGGCAAGTTCATTTGGCCCCAAGTTATAATTTCCTATTGAAAATGCCGACTGATAAGTGCATGGGCCAACTGGAGATCTCAAGAGAGGAGCATTCACCGAGTAGGCAGTATATGAGCAACACCTGTTATCATTAAGAAAATAACACTGGAAGAACTTATTGCCAGTGAAAATGTCCTGAAAAATTCAGCAAAATATTAACATATTGTACACCTAAAACTCTTAGGATCTGAATATAAATTTACATACTTCTTTGATCTAGAAATTAGACTGTATTCCTGAGATTTTGTTTGCGATACAGACACATTAGAGAACAAAAGTCTTTAGCAAACGGAACTGTGTGAATACAGTGACCTCTTACCCTCTGCAAGGACATTGAGACTTTTCCACTGACTTCAGAAGCTAGCAAATAGATGATTTCCCCCTTCAACCCTTCAGCTTGAAAGGCCATAACCCTTTTTACAAGGGTGTTGCTTAGGTTTTAATTTGAATATTATAAACCCTCTTTGAATATCTATTACAGGTCCCTTGGTGTTATTCTGGTGTTGTAAAAAGGGAAAAAACATGTGCAACCCCTACCTGTGCTCTTGTCTGACATAAAAGCTCCTGCTTCACTATCCTCCTCTGGAAGAACAAGAAAGTCTGCTGAATGCCTGGAGGCAAGTACTGCATGGGATATAATCCTTTTGTGCTCTTCCTTACACCCGCACCTAGAACAGCAGCTATGGCATCTCTTCAATGATTTAACTCACCTAGTGCAGCCTTCACCTCTGCACCAAATCCACTTAATCTAACGGAAGAAAGATTGGGATTGATGGAGAACCAGGTTCAGTGGCTTTGCATAGGTGTACCTAAAACTAACTGTGCTTTTCAGCCTTTTTTTCCCTCCCTCTTTTTTCTCCTAACAATAAATAAGAGATGCAGTCTCCAAATTCTACAATCTTTGAGATAAATATCAACCAGAAAAATTAGCACACTAAGTTATGTAAGACATTAGATCATGATAAGAAAATACACAGCAAGACTTGGGTAATTAGGTGGTATAATGAGAGTTGTGAATTTTTATGGGGAGAATTTATAAAGTTACTCAACTCCAAGAATTTGTCATTGAGTCTATTCTGACAGACTGGTACTGTTTGAAGGTAGCTAGGCATCTAGAAGTAGAGCAAGAAAGGAAATAAAAATGAATCTCATATATTAATTTGTACACTCAATTTCAGAGGAGAATCACATTTTATGTAAAGGCAGTGAGCCTTGGCAGAGAGGTTCACAAAGAATGAGGTATCAGTGGAAGTTTAATTTTTATATTCCTCTCAAAAGGTCTTAATTAGCAGGGAAGGATGAAAGTGAGCTTGAAAGAAAATCACCAAAGACACTCTGGGAAAAGAAATGTCATTAAATAAATCCCCATCACTTGGCACTTTAAAACTGAGCTTGACAAGTGATGGCCTAAAATAAAATTGATAGAAATTCTGCACTTAGGTGTCTCCATTCAGGCTTTACCTGAGCTTACAGCTGGGACACAAGAAAGATAGCGAGTCATTGAGGGGAAAAAAAGAAGAGAAAGGGAAAGGAAAAGGAAAAGGAAAAGGAAAAGGAAAAAGTTCCATATTGTGAGGAAAATTCACAAGTGAGAAATACCTTGTGAAGGTATTTCCAGGGGAAAAGGAAAACCTGTTTCAGAAGAAGCTGTCAGCTGCCAACCACCAGCTGAAAAGCTCTTGTCAGGTTCCATTTCCAGCAGAAACTGAGTTTCTGGCAGAAGGTGAAATTTGATAAATTTCCCTCCAGCTGGGCTGCAGGGCTGGGACACTTGGGGAGCCGCACTGCCTTTGCAGCATCTCTGCTTTACTTCCTCTGCTGGTTTTGGCAGATTCAGGTAAATTTTGCTTTCTTCCTAAAAGGAGAGGTGAATATGACAACAGCCTTCCCAGTCAAAAACTACGCAGACATCACTTTGTTTTTCTTGAATCACAACTAACATTTTCAGCAGAATTGAAAATTAAATTTTGAACAGCTCTAGGTTTCCCTGGTTTTGTGGGATTAGAGGACTCTGGAAATTACTTCTATAAACAATGTATAAATCTCTGGATAAGAGACAACATCTGTGGCATATGATATAGTGCTAGAACATAATGAAGAATGAAGAAACAGCAGTCACTACATCAGATAATCAGGCAGAAGGCTAAAAAAGGCGAACAAATGGAAACACATTTTTTGTGCTAGAAGTATCAAACTGTGAAAGTCATTAACACAGTTCAGAAAAGCCAATGGATTCAAAACAGGATTCCTCATTGTGATGGAGAATAGTTCTTATTTAACAGAATGGATCACATGAAACTTCTTAGTTCAGGAAGTCCTTAAAATAATGCCAAAAACTAGGAAAATTTATGCAACATTGATCTTGTTTCTTATTCTGCTTCTCTAAGCATCTAACACTGGCTACTGTCAGGATGAGTATACTAGGAAGACTTTCTATTGGACTGAACTGGTTTGGCAGTTTCTGTGTTCATGCACAGCAACAGAAAGTGGTCTGCCAGCTTGGAGGCAATGGCCATTGAAGGCTGCTCCATGTAGTTACATTTGAAAGACATGCAAAAACCAAAGCCTTAACTCATTTTTAGCAGAGGTTTATCTTCAGCTTGTTAGGAAGAGCTTACATGTATGAATCAGCACGTATTTGGAGGAAAGTGAACATTCCCAGAAAACAAGTCTGCCTGCTAGGTTAGTTTTACCAATCTCCCCACTCAAAAGTCACTAATTGCCTCACTTGTTATTAAAACTTATGAAGACTCAGGAGTTTTTTGAATAAAAGGGTTCTTGCTTACCACATGTCCTTTCCCCTTTTGGCTTTACCATAGTTCCTTCTAAGACTTCCAAATTCAAAATATAAATTGCATCTGAAAGTGCTTGATTTGAATCTGGTTAGGATCAAGGATTTTAAGTTCCCACAAAGAAACCCACAAAGAGAAAGAGAAATAGTTAATAAATCCTTTTCCTTATCAAAGTGATTTCAAACCACAGAATAATAGACTGAACAGTACCCCAGAATACTGAAAATTGGATAACAATTTTCATCTCAGTTACAAAAACTTCCTTTTTGATGTTAGCTTACTTAATTCAACTGTGTTCCATTTCTTCATTTATAGAATGACACAATGATTTCCTGGATTATTGTAAAATTCTGTATTTGCAATGTCTTCTGAGGACATTCAGTGAGCAATATAGACAAAAAGAAATAGAAAACATAAATTGCTTCTATTTCATAGGTAAGTGAGATAATTATTAAAAAGTGTGGATGGGGCTACTTACCTTGAATTCACTTAATGATCAATGCTTACAAAATTTTGGCATCAGTGGGAATCTTTTTTAAAAAAAAACAACAGTGGTTATCTGTGCACTGTACACTTTCAAACTCTATGCTGTTACATAATAGCATTTCATGGGGATGATCCAGGCTTTAATTTTCTTTAATATGAAGACTTTGGATGAAGGTATATGCACAAGAAAAAGACTTTTTGAAGGTTATTACGCATTTCATTTTTATTGCATGTTTTGGAAAAAGGCCCTTGAGATGAATGCCAAATAGCTAGTCAAACTCATACTTAAAAGTGTGCTAAGTTCAAAGCAGCTGGTAATAAATGCTAATAATGGTCATTGCTTGTTTGCTTTTCTGAGCGAATATCTGTCTACTTATACACAGGAGAAGGAATGTTTAGACCAGGTTTTACAATAACTGTGTGCAAAGTCCTCAGTAGTCTTTCATATGTATAAACCTTATTAAAATGCTCAGGTTCTTATGTGCATCATACTATAGATGATCTCATAAATTATGTGCACAGCTCCTGGCTTCTCCACCCAGAAAGTAATAACCTTCTGGTGGCTTGACTATGCCATTGCAATGGTTCAGATTATAAAAGTCAATGAAATGAGATCTGAAACCCAACATTGTAAATGTTTTTTAAAAAAACTGTATAGGTAGACATAGGGGTTAAGCCTTCCTATGAAGATATATAATCTAAACCAATGATAACCTTCCAGCACATAGAGATGACGGGAATTAAAAAAAAATATATCCATACATCTGGGAATTATACTTGGATCTCCTAAGTCCCACAGTGGACTTTGACTTTGTTCTCCATTGTAAAAATGCTTCTGTCCAAGGTGTGCTCAAGTCCTAGTAACTACCATGTTTTACATCCTTGAAGTTCATGCTCCTTCAAGTACTAGAATGCATTTTGCTCATGCTCGCACCTTTCCCTGGCGTCTGCACTAAGGAGCAGACTCATTTATCTGAGCACACCCAAGTGAGATGCTTAAATTAACAGTATGGGCATTTTAAGGAGAAGCTCATTTCACCTGCCTTTAGTCATCTGAAAGCTTGACACTTGGTCCAACATAGTCGTCTCTAAAGTTGATGGAGGCAGACATCTCTAGAGGGAGATTCATCCCATTCTAGACAAGTATCTAAAACAGATAAACTGAGTCATTCCTGGTGACGTCTTTCTATTGAATACAGATGAAATTTATTATTCAGGCTGAGACTTAGATAACTTTGACAGCTAATATGAATGAGATGAATGACCCCCTAACTTGTTTTGTAGTCAAGGGACAAAGGCACTGCCAATGGACAAGTCACAAACGGAATCACCCTCTTGGACACGACATTCTCTCTTCAGTGAAATTTATTTCTGATAGATTAACTTCTGTTGTCAAAATGCCCTTTACCTTTTTTTTTTTTAATCAAAAATACATATTGACATGATTTTTCTTTCTGGATTAAAGAAATCTCAACCAAAACCTCACTTTCTTCCCCATTTTTATGATTGATTGAAATATTTCTGAAAAAAATCACATGGCTTCTATTCAGAGTATTTATGGGTTTATTTTGAGATGAATTTTCAAAACCCTGAAAAATATTCCTTCAATCATCTTTAATCCAATCAACTTTAATTTAAAAATCCTGCTGAAGTAAGAAGTATACTACTGTAGTAGTTAAAAACCTGCAGTTGCTTTTGTGAGAGCATGGCTAGTACTCTGTCTATGGTATTTTGGCCAAATTCCAAGGCAAGTAATTACATTTACATACCGAAATTCACCCTAGTTGTTTCATCTAGATACTGCAATATTCTGTAAGCTCGTTTAGCTAATTTAGAACCCACATGAACAGCATAGGTTCAAAAGTTCAACTCAAACTTTATTAGGTTTGCGGTCCACTTAATAATACTTAGCACTTAATTAATCTGCACAACACCCTTGTGAGCTACTTAAGTTAGTATTACCAGGAGAGTCTGTGAAAAAGGAACAAAAAGAGAGCCAGGAAGAAAAATGTCCATCCCATAATGCCGTCTTTCATACTCAAATGGGTGTTCAGGTGCCTATAGTACTAATTTTTAGTTCGATGGTATTTAGACTTGAAAAGCCATTAAATCAAAGAAAAGCACACAAAAGGCAATGTGACAGTCTACCCCATTTTATTATTTCAGTGTGCCTATGCACATATCCAAAGAAATCTGGAATGGATGCCAGAAATGCCAGAACATTTTCATTTTCCTTTTCATATATGGAAGCATTGGATCCATACACAGAATAAGGGAATATCTGTAATGGGGAAAAAGTCAATAACAGCAATAAGGTAACACTCCGATAATGCGAGTACCTGATTGATGTACTTACCATACCACTGACGAGTGGTATGATGCAGGGCATCCTGCAGGACAACCAAAGACCAAACATCTTTAGTAACAAACCGCTGAGTCCCATCTTCTGAAACATGAGAAATCCTTTGTGCTCAAATTCCCATGCTTACTACATCAGCACCATGGCAGTAAACAGACTGGTGTAATAGGCATGTCCAAATGCAGAAGCAGGCAGTGCATTTGCAGGCTATCTGAGAAGCTGCCATGTGAAAAAGAAGCAGATGGAGGAGGACTCAGGCACTTCTGAGATTGCTCTACCCTTCTACCTAATCTCTTTATTGTTTAGGGAAGTATTCATGGTGCCTAAAAGTTGTTGCTCTCTGTGTCTCCTGTCCTGTGGGAATTAATCTCTGAATTGTTTCTTGAGATCCTGTTTGATCCAGCTCCATTTATTAGGACTAGTACGAGTCCTTAAGTCCTGTCTTCCACCTAAGTTTCTACCATGTTCTTTGTGTCATTTGTAGGAACAAACCCTTTCTATGCTGCAGGGAATTCAGTAAAATAAAAGCACAGAAGCCTAAATCTAAGCTGTTAGGGGACTTGTGGAACTGTGGGTATGTATAATATATAAATGAGACTGAAAGAGCAGAAGACACAAAGATTTCCTTTTCTTCTGAAGCTTATGACTGTAATTACAGTCAATGACAGACTCAGACCACAGTCTGTATGGACTTACAATTAAGTTTACATATGGTCCCTATCACAGTAGGAACCTCTCACACTTTCAATAATTTTATTGTCACAGCATTAATAATAAAGGAAAGTACTGCCTTCTCACTGAGGGTGAACTGGCACAGAAAAAAATAAAATTATTTGCCAAGGAAAATATACAGGATGATTGTGAGGGGTGTGAAACTAAGTCCCAAGTCCCCAGTGAGATCTCTAGTTACTGCACATCTTTCTTCTCCACTGGACACTTGATTTTGACTGATTCTTGTAGGCATGACTGTTACAACATCAGTGTATCACCCATGGCACAACAGGAGAAAGCCAGGGCATGATACTGCTAGAAGATCCATGCAGGCAGAACTATATGCTTGAGGCACTCTATGACCTCAGGTGGATCCTGCACAGACACGAGGGACAAACCTTTGCTGAACATAAGCAGTAGACACAAATATTTCCATGGTAGAGGTTTTATGAAGTGTCAGGTATGTATTAAATAGGATAACAGCAAAGCCATATCCTGACATGGTATTGTGATTACATCTTGGTTTTAGTGGTTCAGTTTTGTCTGCCCCTTTACTCTCCCTCTTCTTCACTGCTTTTGGGAAATTATTTTCTTCCTTTTCTTAAATCATTTGCTCTGGGACAATTGAGTCAAGAACTTGAGAAGATGGTCACAAAAGCTGTTTTCTCAAACTTCTATATACATCATAAGTCAAGCTGTCTGAGGGAAACTCATGTGATCCATGATCCTCTTGAGACCAGAGAGAGAAAGAGGTGCTCTTGTCTAATAATACCATCTACAAAGTATTATGTTAACTCAGACAATGAAAAGCAAGGACAAACATGGTAGTCAAGCCTTTTCCTTCCTAAAGATGTATCCTGTCATCAGAATACATTGCTCCAGTCTTTCTTCCAGCCACTTAATCTAGTTTGTAAACCTACCTTTCTTGTTTTAGCATTAATTTCTTCATTGAAGGCTGAAAGAAAGGCAGGGTTACACCTTTTTATCCTGAAGACAGTCAGCTCTTCAGCAAGCTTTCCCGGCAGAAGTGAAGAGTTCTCATCTTTTTACTGCTTCAACAACATCCTAGCAATAAAGGGCTTTTTCATGCCAGTGGCACCTGAAACTGAAATGAATTGCAAAACACTGCAATTAAAATACCAGGAAAAGTGCATTGAAAGAGACTTTATAGCCATTCAGGATACCTGAAGGCATGGTAAATCTTCCACCTCTGTGTAAAAATGCATCCCACTATTCACTCAAACCCACAGCAAGAAACTACAACTGCAGCATAAGCTTAGGGAAAGTCCTAAAGCAAAACTTCCCTGTACTTTGAGGCAGGTATCACTGAGTTTATCTGAGGTCAGGAGAAGAGATAAGTCTTTCCACACAGTGGTCCTGAAATACCCCCATTTTTCTGGGTGGAATCATGTTGTTCTAGCCAGGCTTAATAGCTTAGACTCCTTGCAAAGTCTGTTGGAGAAGAAAGAAGAAAAAAAATATATTTGGAAGACAGAGGGACAAGAATTTCCTTTCCAATCTAAAAAGTCTGTCTTCTCTATCCTTCACACTTGGTTGGAGACCACACCTCTCTGTCAGCAGCAGATAGACAAAGCTGAGACTAACTATGTACATGAGAAAATTTGATTAAACCAGTACTACCCAGGGACTGAAAAGTAACAGGAATAGAAGACACAATTGGAGATGACTCGTGAGAAGAAAGAAATTGGAATGAAGATTCCTAAGAGGGAATGGAGGGTGGGGATTCACCAAATTTGAAGTCAGCAGGATGAGTCAGAAGTACTACCATACACCATGGATGCCTACAGCTCTCACCCTTTCCTCCTATCAAAGGGCTGTCTGTGTCTCTTTCTTATTCATGCTGCTGATTTCAGGACACCAGCTTTGCAACTGGGATGACTACCCAGCCAACTCTTTTTGAATTTGCCATGTAATTATCTTTGTACTGTCTTCTCATTTGTTGGAGCCAAGTCCTGGTACTCCCTACCTGGTCCTCCATGATATGAGCAGAGTTTAGTTGCCTGGTTTCTGTAGGTCTCCTCTGCTGCAATATATCTGTATCTTACTGGAGAGAATTGTGCTTTACCAGCAACTTACATCTCATCAGCTAAGAACTGCTACTCTGTGGTCTATCAGCGATGCATTGCATAATTAGGAATTGGATACGCTTTTCCTGGGAAAAATATAATGAAAAAAACCAAAAAAGTCCTTGATTTCACTGGACAAAATCTAGCCATGGCAAGTTACTGCCTAAAATAGCACCACATTTCCTCTTAAAACTGCTGGTGGCCCATGAGCAATGAAGTTCATCCATGAGCAATGAAGTTATTATATATTAGATATAATAAACTGGCCAGACAAAAAATTGTTACAATTTTCACAGCAATACAGTCCAGGGCTTTACCATATGCCAAGAAACAAGAACATCTTCTGGGTTTTGATGTGAAATTTGCAATTTGTACATTATATTTAGCCTATGGCCCTTCTCGAAGGTTTTACTTCAGGTTTTTAAAAATTTCTTCCAAATGGTTTTGTCTTTCTCCTGGATGATGCAGTTTGCCTTACTTCCACCAAACCCCCAGACTATTTCCAGGTCAAACAGGGCACAAGGGATTTCCAGCAGATTGGACAGACCCCACTACTCAGCAGGTCCAACCAGTGGGGTCAGGCAGTGACTCCACCTGCGTTCTACCACCTAGTGAGCCTTTACAATCATCCCTGCTCCTCCAGATCAGGCTCCTTCTGGAGCTTCCTCCCTACCCTCAGGCCTTTCTTTCCAAGGCAACCAGAACTCAAGGGAAGGAGTGTCCAGCAATTCCCATCTCCACGTGCAGCTAGGATGCCATCAACCCACACATGTGAGACAAAGACTGCAGAGTTATCCCCTACAGTAAATACACCATTTCCTGGTGCCATACTGTCGTTACCATTCCCAGTTTAGAAAACCCTGCACTCTTCCACCCCTTGGTCCCCCCACTGCACACACACAGAGCTTTACTGAGCTTTTTCACATGTTGGGGCTGCAAATTCTCTCATTATTGCCTATTTACTTTTCTCTGACTGCTGCTCACAACCTGATCTCTGCTCTCAGGTGAAGGTCCAGCTGGAAAAAATAAGCTTCCTCTTCAGGTCCATCCTGTTTTTAATCTGCTGCTGTCACACTAAATTCCCTGTGGAGGTTTTCTTACTTCCTATTGCTTTCCCTCTTCTGCTATAAACCTCACAAATATTAATCTCTTTTGGTCCTTATTTTCCCTTGCCTCCCATCTTTTATTTGTCTAAAATGCCTGCCAGGACTTTTCACACTTCATCATGTCTCCAGCAATACCGGCCCTGGGCCAATGCCAGAGACTGCAACTTGACAAAATGTGTTGCAAGGTGGCTTTCCTTCCACACCGTCTGCAGCTGTCATCTTCTCTCAGGGCCTGATACTACAAATTAGCCAGAGCTGGCAGGAGACCATAAGTTTTTACCTCCCGAAAGTTAGACTGGGAACAGAACTGCCAGGGAATTTTCCTTTTAGCTCCTTGCATGGGGGATAAGCAACCTGGGCATCATGTCCATGCTTTATCCTGACATTTTCCTCTCCTTTTGTTTATTGTGCTGTGCCAACTCTTACTGTACTATCACGATGCAGAGCCTAGCCAATTTGCAGGCATCACCTCATGCCATGTTAGCCTGGACTGTGAAATCAATTAAACAGTGGGCTAATCTCAGAGGCAAAATACTAGAAGACCAGCAGTTTCATGCTACAATGAGCAAAAGAGTAAATAACCTGGGGACTCTTGGAGGTTTTGGTTCATTGGTTTGCAAGGACTGGTTCCATATGAGCAGGGAGATAGAATAGGTGTTTGCATATCCTAGGAATTCCTCATTCAAACACGTCCAATAGGCTCTGGGTTTTGTAGCTCTATTTTTTGGATCAATGGCTAGAAATCGCGTGCTATGTATAGTTTGAGTGGGGAAGTACCTCGATTTCTTCTTGACCTTTGATAGTCTCTGTGTACATAGAGTGCAATTGATCAAGCTGGATTAGTGAGAAAAGGAAAAAACCAAGAAATCTTTCTCTGTTACTTAAACAATTTTTCTTTTTTAAATTAAGGTTAGAAATCAGGGAATATGCAAGGGAAGGCAAAAAACCGCTCAGCTAAAACCTGCTATGTTTCAGAGCTTTGACTGGTCCAAAACTGAGCAGGAAAGAGTTTCCTGCATAAAAAGCTCTCATGGAACTGCCCACCAGCATGAAGAAGGTGAGTTACACAGCCTGCTGAAGACTTGCCAACTGGAGGCTTTTGGACTGTTGGCCTACAGCCGTGTAGTTTATACTTTGATCATTAGAAATCCACAGAGAATAGTGATAATAAAGCCAAGTGTCAGAGGTGTATAATTCAAGCTGATGATATAGCAGAGAGCTGGTAGCTCAGCACAAGGAGACTCTGGAACAATTAAAGAAAAAAGATACTTGCTCTGGGATGGTATCAAACATCTTCTGAAACAAAGAAAGCCATTCTGCTGTATTTGAGATTCCCGCAGGATGAGCAGCATCTGGAAGGGTTGATTTAGCAGTATTCAGAAAAGGGATGAGCAATCACTTGGAGAAGAATCAGTTGGGTAGTAAAATGTTAACAAAGGCCCCTGGAGGTTCTGGGGACCCCCTTTGAGCTCATCCCATCAGTCACAGCTTATTTTAAATCAGATCTCCCATTTGTTCTAGTCTTTCTCAGAATTTTTTTTTTACTATAATTATACTGGTATTTCATTATGATTATTGTGTTCTTTTTAAATTCCATTTTCCTTAAGCTCAGTTCAAGAATTCTGATGACAAATGCTATAGCAAATTATACTTATAGGTGGTATAATTAAATGCCTCTCTGTTGACTTCAGTGGGGTTCAGCTGATTTATGTCAGCTGTTAGTCTAGACAGATTATTTATACCCAATGGGGATAGGAAGACATCTTTCCCTGGACTGGTTCAACAGCCTGGGCCAAAGGGAATCAGTAGTCCTGGACTTCCTCAGCAGCTCTGATTCTGATCTGTTGTGTGACCTTCAGCAAGTTACTTCACTTCCCTGAGCTGTTAATTCCTTTCCCATACTTAGAGTTTTATGAAAGACTTCCTGTAGGAGAGGCTTTATTTTGCTGTGTAATCTTCTACTGCATACAATAATGGCAGCCTCACCCATCCTAAACCCTACTGTAATACAAATAAGCAATAACAATGCCTGGTTGCAATGCAATGTTGGCAATCGGAGAAGTAAATTTCTCCCAGGATGCTTTTCCAGCTAATGTATGGCTATATTTATTTGAAGAAAGCAAAGCATATGCTTGTGGGACCATTACCCACCTCCAGCCAGCACACATACCAGTCCCAGTGGAATGCCAGTTATGAAAATTACAAAAATAATCCAAAAGGTAAACGCATTTAAGTTTCTAGTTTGAAAGATCTGAACATTTTTGCTGGCATGAAAGTCTCTCTTTAATGCAGACTCATGCCGTTTGATAGTTTGAAAGAGAAAAAAAAAACCCCTAAGATGAAAACATAAATATTTGAAAAGCTGCTACTGTTCTGTGCGTGTTCCTGAGCACTTTTAATTTTAACATTTATTGGCTACATAGTTAGATCAAATAGCTCACCGACACTGAAATGAATACATCAATGTGATATGGACTATTTGTTTTTCTATTTGGATCCCTTTGTTTCAATTTTTATGATATCCAAAGGAAGCAGCCTTGATATCCAATCAAATTAACCCACATTACTGATTACGATTTCCAAACCAGAAGCATGTTGTTCTTTGTTCCCAGAACATCCCACCGATGTATAAGGCACACATAATACCATTTTGCTCAAGATTAACATAGTCATACATTATTATCTTATTTTGTACATTACACCAATTCTACCCCGACAGGGCTGCACTGCATATTGGTATTCAGCAGAGCTAAAGAACAAAAGGAATTATTGCATCACCTAGTCCTATAGTATATGGTGTCTTCTCCTTGAAAACATGCTACACTCTAAGTTTCTGCTCAGTCTATCTTTTTACTAATTTAGATTGATCTCTGAGTGTTTTGCTAGAAGATATTTCCTCCAGTCTTTGAATCAGGATATTGTTACTCTCTGTATCATCTCAGATTTTTCAGCATGCTTTTGAAAATGGTAAAAATTAGACCCACATTCAGTATTCCCATGCCTGTCCCACCAGTGTTTTATACAGAAGCAGAGAGCCTTCTATGTACCATTCCTATTCATTGGCTTGTGACTTATGAAGCTATGAATCAGACTAGTCTTTTTGGCCCTAGTGTCGCATAAGAACCTGTATTTAATTGTTAGTTCACTGTGCTCCTTCAAGCTTTTCAGGATCTTTTTTTATAAGAATGAGAAAGAAAAGTTCAGAAGAAGATACCGAAAAAAAAAGGAGAAAACTGGAAGGACACAGCCGCAGCAGTGTAAGGCAGGTCTTTCTCCTGGCTCTGAAACCACCCTAATCATATTCTCACCCCACCTAAAGACAGTTTAAAAAGTTTAAATTCATGTCTGTTGCCAAGAGTGTAAAACAAGCATTTTCAGAAGATGATTCACTCTCTGTTCTGGGATGGGTTTGTAACAGAGATACGTGAACTGTCCCCTGAAGATAAATCTCTTTCCCTTGTTTTTACAGAGAGCTACTACATTTTCAGACAGTTAAATTTTGGTGAAATTAATCTGTGTCAGGCTTGTGCTTCCACCTGCCTCTTCCCTGTAAGTTCTGTAGACGTATCTTTCATTTCTTAGCCCTGGATATGCAGTTTTGTACCTGGCTGCATTAAAGAACAGTTTATTTTAACAAGCTCAGCTTACCAAGTAGATGTCCGTAGGGCTATCTTGTTAACTGATATAGGCCATTTTCCCAAATTTTGTTCTACCTGTCAAGGTTAAAAGTACTGATACCATATTTATTCTTAGATCACAGGTTAAATTATTTTCAAAAAGTTGGACCTAGTCCATATGACTGCAGGACACAGAAACATTTCCACTTAATAATGATTTAATGTTGAGATCTAAATTTGGACTGCACCAGTTACCCAGTTCCTATTTTATTTCATGGGGTTTTTTTTCTACATTATAGTCTTACTCTTTCCAGGTCATTGAAACCAGGGGTAAGGCTTGACAGTTCACTTTTAATAATAAGTCATTGAAGTACTATAATTAAAGGCAATTCAGATTTGGCTTTTCAAGGGCCACATGAGGGATTCACTACCTAAATTCCTTAATCTCTCTTGAAAATGTTGGGCTGTATTGAATTAGCATTTTAATCCTAGTATCCTGCAAATGTGTTTACAAGTCACAGGTGAATGCAAGACATGTTTCTACACATACACTTTCCTCATCCCGACACATACAGTGTGACCATGTGTCAACAAACTTATGATTTGTCTGTGCAGAACTTTTCACACATAGGCTGGGATGTTTGTTAGCTATGAAGCACTCATTCATCCTCACCAATGTGATGGAAACTGAGCAAGAAACAGCTGAAGCTGTCATTCCTTCACTGTGATTTTCACCAAGTACTACACGAAGGGTAAAATTTTGTACCAGATGTTCATACATTTATGGTGCTAGGAGGCCAGAGAAGAGACTAAAAGTTTTTCACCATCTTATTATAAGCTTCAACTTCTTTGCAATAGTAGTATTCATATGTTAACATTTTGGACTGATTAAAATCTCTCTGGAATATTTCAGAAGGGAAGGTTATTCCTGCTGAGTGTGTGGGGGTTTTTATTCCTTTCTCTTTTTCCTTTAAATAATCAGAAAGAAACCCCCTTATTTTGATTAATTGAGTAGTTTCCATAGCAGCTGTGAGCCAGGTGGCTGGAACCGGTTACTTAGGATGCTAAATTCTGGGTAATTAGTTTATTTTTAATCTTTTAATTTTGTGGGAGTGAAGTTTAGTGTGTTAATGGGAGAGGGTTTGTGCAGAAGTGTCTTGACTAATGTGTTATTATCATTTAGCTTTATTGATGAAACTTCAGTCTTATACGAAATGAAAATGAGTGGAAAAATCTGAGGCAGGGCAAGCTACAATTTTTGTTCTGACTTAAAAGTCCCTAAAGGGCTTTTTTATATTTTATTTTTATCAGGAGTTTTTTATAACTGAAAACCTGAGGGATTTGGTTCAAAGAGCAGCTTGTGTTCATGCAGAAGGACCCTCTCTAACACAGAAAAAAAGGCATTAATTGCGGAATGAGAAGGCATGGAAAACATATTAACTTTGTCATTCTTTTACCAGCTCCTATTGTTGAGGGAGGACTGATTTTGATTATTTTACAATGTGTACATTTGCTGAGCAAAAATTTTTTTTACTACTTAGTAGTCATGTTTCTTAACTTGACTTCCCAACCCCTTTTTTTTTTTAAATTCTCCCACTAACTTCTGGTTTTAGTTTTTAAAGCTACTTGTTCAATTACCTAGTTTTCCAGGTTAAAGCAATACATTTTTTGGCTTAAAACATGAAAATGGATCGATGTATCATTTCAGTATTTTCCATGTTCTATGAAGTCTTTCTTTTCTGTGGATTAGGGCCAATTAGCAGATGGAGATTTGTGAGCTGGGGAGAGTCCAAGGGGGAGGAGGCACTTCCTTTCAACTAAAGGCCTACTGACTTTACATCTACTATCAGCTAAATATTTTATTAGAAAAAAATCCCTTCTCAGGGATATTTTTATTGCCCGTTTTCCCCAGCATGCTCTAAAGCTACATAAACCACCGAAACATACGTGTTTTCCAGAGCCGTGCTATGCTGGCCAAGGATGAAGGGGCCAAATTCAGACCACCTACCGTACTTCCCAACTAATGCATATTTATTTCTTTCCTGTAATAGAGGAGTCACAGGTGTACAGGTAAGGTTAGCAAAGGCTTAGAACTGCTCCTGGCCATCTTGACTTCACTTACCTGAATTAGAAAGCTAAGTCAGGTAACCAGGAAATGATCAGACTTCACCTGGGGTCTGCTTCCCTTGTACACTAGTTGTGCAGGCTGTGGGTGCATTTACATTAGCTTTCTAATTCAGATCCAGAGCACACTTCTAGAGTGAATCTCTCAGTAGTCTTCATTTACTGAGCTTTGTTTCATGACACAGAGCAGTCCCGAGGTGCCTTTTGGGTCAGGCTAAACCAGATGTGCTCCAGAAGCACACCTATTGCCTTCTCACCTCTCAAAGGTGGTCAGTTCAAGGGAAAAAAAACCCAAACATGTACAGTGTTCACACCAGGTCCTCAGCACCAAGTGCTTCACTCTACAGATTTTTCTCTGTTGGGCCTCACTACCTACTAACACAGACAGAGCCTACCAGGGAATGATTGCTGGTCCAAGGATAAAATGTACAACCCAATATGTCTCTATACAGCTAAACTTTCTTTTCTGCAACAAAAGGTTTATCTCATCTTCACCAACTACTGGGAAAAGTTCCTGGCTTATGCCGGGACTATCCCCCACAAGCTATGCCAAGTTTTTTCTGTAAGAGTGCTTGTTCTTACACGCCTAAGCTGTGTCATGGAGTATAACAAGAGTGATGTGATATAGATGACTGTATGCCAGTGTTCCACCCCAAGTCCTGGCCCTCCTGAAGCCCTAGAGCCTCACTATGATGCCAGAGGTGACAAAGTATTGCCTTAGCAGGGCAGAAAAGGATTCTTTGCATATTTCAGACACTGAAGGGGGTGGACATGCACCTTCATCCAGTTGAGTGCCTTGAGCACTTGGCTGGAGATAAAGCTGTGAGAGAATTTTCTGTCATCTACTTGATGTTGTGTCTCTGTGCACCAGAGAGGTTAGAAAACAATAAAACAAAAAAGGATCCTGATTCTGGCTCTAGTCTAGATGGGAGCTTTTGTGGAAATGCAATACCTTCGTTGTGTATTTCAAGTATTGGATAAAATGTATAAATGTTTTTAAGTGTTTTTTAAACAGAGCTTTTAATTAAACCTAAGGAGTAAGGGTCAGCACACATTAGACAAGTACTAGACATTACCATATGACTCTACTTCCACTGTCACTACATTGATGAAATGCAGGATATTTTTGTAACTAGGTATCCAATTCTACAAGAATTATGTACATACAGCCAGCATTTGCATATGCATAATGAATAACTGTTCAACAACTTTTTCATTTGCACTTGTGATTATTTTGGATCTTTGCATTTCAATGTATAGAGACACTTATGCACTGATTTAAAAAGGTCTGAAGGAGCAACATGTACCGTCTCAATCTGCACTTCCAATACTGCCTCCTTCCTCCTTTGTCAGTCTCTCTGTCAGCACTCTTCCCACACCCATGAACTTCCCTGTTTGCTTACACCTGCTGCTCAGTGAACACCTTCATTTGCAGAGCACTTAATTGTAACCCCCATCCTTCCCTCACTGACCAATTCTGTTCCAGGCACTGTAGTAAGTAGATTGAGAGCTTTTCCTTTAAAAAAAGCCACGCTAAAGTGAACAATGCCATATCCTACACCAAAGAACAGGAATAGTTAAAGCTGAAATGTTTTCTTTCTGCCTTTGTTCACTGGCAGGTATTAAAAAGCTCTTGTTATCTTACATAATGTTACCAACTTGGTTTTGTTTCATTGCATTATAGTGATAAAACCTTAATTTTGTTCAAATACAGCTCTCAAAGTAGCAAGTGCTATAGATTCCAGGGTGACAGAGAGGGCTAGATAAGGAAGGCTTGCTTGGCTGCTTTAAAAAAAAAAAAAAAGGCAAGCAAGCTTTGGTGGTTATTAGGACATCAAGGAGTTTTTTTTACCCTGAAGAACCCATCTGTGCTTCCAAACATAAACATGTGAAGGTGAGAGGTCTCCTTATTATGCAGGTAGGACAGAATGAGGCTGAATCCTATCCAGCTGAGCTGGTTCTGTTGTTTTGAACCCTCTGGAAACATAAAGATCACAGCGCTCCACTGTGCAACTGCTGCATTTCTTGGTTTGTTCCATCAGTCGGCATTCTTTTCTCTTGGAGTATTTTTGAACTGCATCTTCAGAGAATATTTACTCTGTCTCATTCACACTGTAAAGTGTGAAGGGTGTTAATGGAATGGGTTTTTTGAACTCTATTGAAATCTGTGAAAATTAATTTAAGCTGTCTGTTGCAACAATTTTTTAACCTGATCAGTATTTACAAAGTATTCCATGTAGTGGGAGGTTGAAATTCTTTAAATACTTCTACCTTCAAAGAACAAAATAATCATGAAATGTATGTAGAGGGTTGCATACAAGAGGACTCTCTTTGTTGAAAACTTCAGATTTAGGTTTGGGCTGGACAGGTGTCAAGTTGTGTGATTCTCAAAAAAGACAGTACCACTAAACACTACCCAGATTAAAAAACTTATTCCTACTACTACCTGAGTTAAGATGCTAAATAGAATGTAATGTGACATCTCCCTGATCTCCATGAAACTGTCTTATTCCTCACTATAGTCCTCAAGCTGGGGTGGGGCGGGGGGAGGAATAAATTGTAATTTATTCTATTTCTTGCCTTCTCAGCCCTCATTCTCAGGGAGCTGTATTACCGTCTTGCCTTGCTTACTTATTGAGACTAAGGATGGACACGACTGTAGCAAGGCTGTAGGGGTACACAATTCAACGAAGCCACAGTAATTTGCCACAGCTGAGGCTCTGGCTCCTGAGTCACCCTTTTATCCATCTTGTCATGTACTCCTGTCCCACTCCATTCCTGCCATCTGCAGCCTTTTCCAAGGTAATTTTTGCAATCTCTTCAAGGAATGACAGTCCACCATGATTGCAGTTTATTATATCCGTTTCTATGTTGCTATAATAAATAAATGAATAAATATATGCATGTATATGTCTATATACACCTAAGAAAGGATGGCACCAGAACAGCTGTTGGCATTGACAAATAGGCATGTATTCCTGGGTGCTTAGGAAAAACTTTCATTAAAAATAGATACATATGGATGGATATAGGTATATGTACTTAGGTCAGTATAAGTACCTTTTCTCAGTGATGGGCCATTTCTGTTCTTACTAAATCTTTTCTTGTTCTCCTTTCAGAAAAGTAACTCTGTCAAGATACTGTATTTTGGGATTCAAAATGAACTTGAATCACTTCAAATTTTCATCAGGTGCAATATGTATTGTGGTTTACTGTTACAACTTTGGAACACGATCTAACAGAGTAATAGAAAAGACAATGGTAATCATATCAAGAAAATGCTGTAGATTTAATATTATTATTATTTAAGCAGCAGCTTCCTGTCCTAATAAAATAATGTGAGCAGTGGCAGCTGCCTATTCTTTGGAGGCTTCAGTAGACATTGCCATTTACTTCGAATTGGATTCAGAGCACTTGTGAACCAACTTAACTTCTCCTATAGCTTGATGACAGCAAAAGTACATCTGGCAGATGCTAATTATTTTATAGGTATAAATTAGCAATTCTGCTCAGTGAAGACATATTAATGAAGCAGTAATGCTTGAACAGTAGGTATCACTGGTGGTTTCTTTTTTTTAACATCTCATTTCTTGTAGATACTGACAGTTTTCAAGCTGAGGTGTATATTTCAGAGAGCAAGGTCTTGATGATATGAGCATATTGTACTATATAAATAATAGCTTCTGTGAGTGGGTCTTGGCACATTCTTTCCAGTGCCAGATTCTTTTGCTTAAAATGTTCATGTGGTGAGGAAAAAAAGGACTTGCATTTTTCAAACAGGCTTTGTTCTTGTCAGACTGTCAACATTTAAACAAACATAATCATCTGTTTTGTCATCATTCTTGGGTGCAAATAACTTTTGAGAAAAGGTCTGCTTCATTTTAAAAAAGAAAAAAAGAATGATATATGGGCCTGAAACCCCAGGGCCCTGCTTAGCCATCCTTGCAACTTGAAAAAAACCTATTTTATTAAAGACAAGGAATTGGCTTCATGGTGCCATTCTTCTTTTACTGACGCCCTCATTACTGTGGGATAATGCATCATTAATGCACAAGGCCAGGATCCCACATCTTTTTCCCTGCCCATCTGGGGTGGTAGAAAATTTGCTGCTGTAGGTCCCTGCTAAAGCTTATCACCTCCCCTCAGCCTGAGGAAACCACCTTTGCAAGCAGAGCTCCTTCTGGGATTGCTTTCTAAACTATTCTGGGAATGAATTAGCCTGGTTTGCTTAACTAGATTAAATAACCTTAACAACTCTGGTCCAGTTTAGCCTAGGACAGGTTAGGGAGCTGTCCTATAAGCAGCTTGATCAGCAGGTGTCTGGGGTGGTAACTATTGTGAGACATGCACAGGAGTGGCCAGAGATTGTCATTGGCTTCATCAACACTGTCATATCTAGAGTCTGTCTGACTGAACTCCAAGCAAAACAGAGAAGAAAAAAAATATGTGGTGCAGTAGCCGAAGGAGAAGCGTAGAGGTTGCTTCATACCTCTCAGCTAAGGTCCATAACTCAAAGGAAGGTGTTGTTCTGCAATTCATGGACAAAAAATCAGATTAATTGACTGAAGAAATATTTCACAGCAGATTATTTGCCCTGATTCAGCATTTACCAATGTAACTTTTCCCAGCACTCACATATTAAAAAAAAAATTCTTTCGTTTGACCCAAATGTCATTTTACTCCACCTTATAGAAGTAAAGCAAAACAAAAATAAATTCAGCTTCCCCTGTGAGCCTGTATGTTTTCAGAGGTTTTTTCCTCCTCCTTCTACCGCTTTATCCTTTTGCTGTCCTAAAAATCAGGAAAAGAAATTATTAAATGTGAGTGTGCTGCTTTTTCTTTGTTTACTTTTTCCTAATTCCACATTTCAGAAGACTTAAGAAATGTGTTTACTGAACTTTCTTTCCACTTTATAAATCTTTTGCCAATGTTTTTCAGGTGAAATAAGAAAAAAACTCTGTGAGAAAAAAAATTGGGTTGGTGCTTCTCTATTTTAAACCCTTTCATTTCCCACACATATTTCATGTGAATATAAACCAAAGGAATAAATTAAAACAGAGGATGTGATAAAGCATAATACTTCCCCCCCGCACGCCACTTCAGCTTCCAAACAGTTCAGAGCACTTCCTTTTTAATAAAATATTTTTATACTTTTTCAACAAAGACAAAAATGTTCAATCTGATGGCAGGGGTTGATAGCCATACCACATTTGCCACCCCAGCTTGAAGACCACTCTGTGGACTTTCCCATCATCCAGTGGATGAGAGCAGACCCCTCAGAGCCAGAGCTCACAGGCCTCCTGTCACGAACTCAGCCTCTGGGGCTAACAAAGACTGGCCTTTTAACACAGGCACACAAGCACCTAAGGTTTAACAGGAGAATATCCTCTTTATCTGCAATTGAAGTGCCTTTTCAAACACCAGGAAAATATCACAAGGAATATTTTCTTACTGTATGTTCTGCTGACAATATTTCTGATTCCTTGGAAATGTCCCAGGCCTGTTCCATCATTCAGAGGTAGACTGTTACTGTGATCCTTCTTCTTAGTGTTTTCAAGACTCCTTACAAATATATTAATATCATATGGTAAGCATGACTGTTGCTTGATGCCCTAACATAGTATTTTCCTTTTGCCTTCTCCGAAGACCAGACTTCACTCAATGGGGATAATGTCTTCTCAGAAGGGTACTCCTGAGAGCTAGCATAAGGACACCTGTGAACTTTTCTTCTTGCCCTTGTTTCAGATACAGATAAAATGTCATTTTCATCATGACTAAGGTTATCTGTATGTAAATCTTTCTACTACCTTCAGAGAAGGAAGATCTGGTGATTGCTACAAGAGGAGTTTTGCACTTACAGGTGCAGTAACGAGGGCAAACAAAGTAGCAGATTGCAAAAGCAGAAGCATGTAGTATAAAGCCAAAGTTTTTATGACCAACTGTAAAGAACTGGTGAAATGCAATCCATCTGGAAAGGATTATGACCCAGAAACTAGTAAAAGCTGGACAGCCATGAGGACCTGACCATGTCTGACCTCTAAGTTTTTTTGCAGAAATACTGAACTGATCCTCAGTAAAAGAAAAGGCAAATACTTGAACTATAGTCTTGTTATAAGTCTTTGTATCTCTACAGAACTTTGGCAGGGGCTCAGCTGAAGGATTGTGCAGTAGAGCAAAACTTCACTACATCAGTGGCTACTCTCAGAATCTAGAATACATGTTTTGAAGTGTTTTAGAAAATCTTATTTTCATCCTGAACAGTCTTATTGATCTGAGCACTGGGAGCTTTGTTGGAGGAAAGATTTTGCCCTGAAATAGGTGGATGGAAGACAAAATATCTCCCTTCCAGTACCACTTCTTAACAGTATATTGCTAAGATATTTATAGATGTTTCCTCTATAGGCATCACATAGAAGACCATTGTAATGATTTTCTTTAAAAGGTATTTTTCAACAATAGGCATACTGAGGAGAGCAACTGACCTCTTGTCTAGTATGCGAGCTCCTCCTGATATGTCTAATGTTATTATTGTCCTCAAGGCTGGTCAAAGCTCAGTTCAGAGGAATATATCTGTGGCTGGGTATAATAAAATTCATCAACATTAAATCCCAAGAAACAGAACCAAGACATAATACCTTGGATGTTGCGTGCAGTATGTCCATTCAATTTCCTGGAGGTTTTCAGTTTCAGGGCAATTTCCTGATGGCTTTAAGCTTTAACACTTTCAGGTACAGTTTCTGTTACAAAAAAAAAAAAAGGGAAGGAATAAAAAGCCTAGAAAGCAAAGAAAAATGGTACTTTTTCACAAGGGAATGCTCAGTTATAACACAACAGTCTACCATGAAACAATACTGTATGATTGCATCACAGTCTGTTTCAGTATGATTTATGTGTTCCTGAACAACTCAGTACCATGCTGTAGGAAATATAATGTATTATTTCCAGGTAAAACACTTTATTAACTCACAGGTAAGGTTAAAAACCAACTAGTGCTTATTTGGTCAAGGATCTCTTTAGAAAACACTGAAATGCAGCCATGATAAAGTCTAGGATTTAAAATTTTTTACAGAAGAATACTAAAACAACTCAAAATACTAGAAGACAATAGCTCAGCTCTTGCAGTTTATTTATTATGGTCTTGATCCTGTTCTTCAAATAAATGGAAATGGTCACTTATTTCTAGGAACAAATTCTTTGAAAGCAGACAAAAACTTTACAGTATCGGCTATCTCCCTGATTCATCTTACCATTGATCTTGAAGTGTGGAATATTTTGCTCTGAAAATGCTTAATAGTTCTACAGCCTCCACAGACTACTGTAGTCTGTCCTCAAACCTAGAAATGGGTCCTAAATCCTATGGAAGGTTGTATCTTCTTGCATGTGAATAGGTCTTGTCAATTTTGTCTTGAAATTGTAAGTTAGGTCTAATGTTGAGCTCCATCCGGGGGGGTGGGTGGAGGGGCAGTAAGACAGCTAACAAATTGCTATTGTTTAACACAATAAATTATGAATGTACAGTTCCAAGACCAAGTCACTTTACAGTGATAAAACAGCCCTCCAAAAAGGATGTTCAGATTTAAAATCCTTTTTGTTCTAGACACTTCTCCAAATTATCCTTAAAAAGAAACAGTCTCATTTAGTCTATGAAATGCTGGGTATTTTGGTTTGGTTTACATCAAGTTATTGGGTAGTCAGAAAGAAAGGTTATAATGTGAAGGAATCTGTCTTCATCCAAAAGCTATAGTAAAACTGGAATCTTTCCACAATGTAATTTTTCACTGTCCTATGTATCGTGCTTTCTGGTATAAGGAATTTTGCAGCCAAATAAGGTAGTTCAATTACTTCAGAGAGAATGCATTATTTATTGACCAAAAGGTCAAAGGGGACCATCTGATGCAGGGAATTTTCAGGAGGAATGGTGATCGTTTGTCAAGGAAGAAGAAATGTACATTGATATGTGAAGTTATTATGCTTCTCCTGATCACAATTTGACCTTTCTCTTGCTAGAGCTATACATCACCCCAAGGGAGAGGAAAGCAGGACACAACCCACAAACAGGCAGGAGACTTAAGGTGATGATTAGAAGAGCTAAAATGAATGGATAACCAAGAAAAAATGGGGCATTTGTACACACAAACACACATGTGTTTTAAAGGATACAAGACAGTTTTATTACAGAGACTGTGGTATGTAGTCTTTTCAAAATTTGAAGATTTATATTTAAAAAGTAAGAATGCACTTTTTTTTAATCTTAAAGCAAACATTTGAAAGTATGGCAATTCACAGACAACATGTTAATAAAATTAACTGTTCTACTAAGCTCCACTTCTTTTATTTAGTTTATTCTTTTCTACCTATCTTTCAAGATGTGCTATACATACTTATATGTCAGGAATAGAGGAGGAAAAAGGATGAGAAATCTTAGCATAACCATGGAGATGGCAGGTTTGTGAAAGGTTGAACAATCCACAGATGGAGAAAAGCAATTTTGTTTTGTGACCTAATGAAACACAGAGATTGTATGTGTGGCAAAGGTAAGAACAAAATGAATCCTCTGTTATAATCAAACTTGCAGCATACTATTCCAATGAAAAGTTTTGGAACCCTGCACAAAAACATGAAGTTGCTGTGCAGAAAGGCAGGTAGAATTTGTCAATTTGGAAACTATTTTTTTCAGTTTCCTATCAGTTTCAAGTCACTTAGGAGATGTGCTTACTCTTTAACTTGTGTAGAGATGCCTAAAGTAGCCAGTGCTGAGAAATAAATATTGAAGTTTAATTTTTAAATCCTTTCTTTCGGTTATGTAAATTTGTAGCAACAGGAATCATGGGAGGTAGAGATCAAGCCCATCTACTAATGTATGTGTACATAGTGCATAAGTTACTTCATGAAACTTTTACATTCTTCTGGTGCACTGACCCTGGCTGACAGCTAAGCCCACACAGCCACCCACTTGTCCCCCACTCCCCAGCCCGGCGGCCTTACCCTAGTGCTCACACACACATAGTTATAGATATAGACTATCTGGCAGTATAGATGGAGTCTGTCCAACACTATGCCTAAGACTGCAGTTCTTTGTCTCCTGCTCAGGTACTTTGGCAAAGCGATACATGTTTCAGGAAATTAGCAATGAGTGAAATATAGCATTGGGGAGCATTCAAGTACATCATTAAAGGACAGCAATTGGGATCATGTACTAGAGTTATTTTCCCTATTAGTTGGTTCTATTTTCAAAGTCAAAAGTTCACAGAAAACCACTCTTTCCCACTAAGCATTTTATTTCTGATCCTGAGATCCTAACCCAGTAGAGTCAGTGGATAGTGTCACTTTTGAGTAGCGTATTCAAATTACAATTTAGAAACTTATTAAGCAATGTAAAGATCTGATTTATCCATGTTAAAAAAATTGTTACTCACATGCAGACTGAAGAACAGCCTCTCTGAATATACTGCCAAATGTATTGGTGGTTAAACACCAATACTGTACAGAATCCTTCATTTCACTGGAGTTGTTGATGATCAAACTTCCTTCTATTAAACTATAGCAATAATCACTTTCAATGTTGATTTCAATTCCATTGCAAAGCCACCTTAGGAAAAAAAGAAAGAAACTTCTTAAGCATTTTATAGCAAAAGGAAGGCATCAAGTTTAGTATACTGAACCTTCCAGCACCAGCTATTGCTGAGAATGAATGCCATTCAAAGATAGCTTGTCATTACTTAGGCAAAATTTTGGATGGATACATTCCACAATGCATGCCTGACAAAAGCTAAGCTTTTCTAACAGAGGTAAGTCAAAACAGATATTTGACCTCATATTCATAATTTTGCCTATGCTGAATCAAATTAATAAACCTTTTGTTTGCAAAATTATCATCCACAAAGGCTTGGGACTTGAAATCTGTATAGCAGATGCATCCTTTATGTCAACAATATGACTTTTCCTGTACTTATGGTAACTGAAGCTTCAGTTCATATTTTATTATTAAAGTCTTAGGCCCAGATGAGCTTAGACAGTCAGCAGTGCAGAGTCTGCACTGTATGAAAGCAAGGAACATTTCTTTCCCATTCTTCCAGCATTTGTTCTTCTGGGCCCAACAAATGGGGAAACCTGATTTAATTACAGAAAGCGGAAAAGCCAGATGTGTGAAGAGTAGGGAGGCAGATTTATACACATAGGCTGTTGGGAAATAAAGGATGTTGGCAATGGAAAAAGACAAAATTATGTTAGCTGGACCAGGATACATGAAATTCAGAGAAGGCTGGGACTGGAGAGACTGGAATTAGATAGAGGCTGGTCAAGGGTGATGCCTGGCAGCCAGCAGGTAAATGGAAGCTAAAATCAGATAAGTAGTTGGCAGAAGGAATACTAGGTCTGGGCAGTGTTTTGGAGTGAAATGAAAAGCCTGAACAAGAGAGAGAGAGGGATGGGAGTGAAGATAAGGTGGAACTATCCAGGCTGTAGGAATCCTATTAGAAAGTGTCACACTTAAGTCAACATATTGAATAATTCCCAAATGGTTCTTTTTTTGACATTGAGAAGTAACCTAGGAGTCTCATAAATTTATGCTGAGTGGTGGATTTTTGTTTGTTTGTTTGTTTGTTTGTTTTCTGGACATTCTTTGGCAAAAGGTATCACCCACTACATTCACCTCCAAAGACTTAAACAAACAAACCCTCAAGGAGTCCAGTAGCTGCAAGAGAAAGGATTTTGTGAAGTAGATTAGTAGACTCCATCACTTTGGAATAACCTCCTGGGAAGGTGAACTATCTCAATTAAAGAACAACAACCCACATAAGAAGACTTTTTAAATTTGCTTTTGTGTCAAACTCTTAAGACCAGAAATTGTTAAAGAATGTTTCTGATATTGCAAAGAAGAGCTAAGCAGTGTAATAGGTATCATAAATCTCTGAAAAGTGTCACATGGCATCGATATTATGCACAGATATTTCCTTCATCACTAGTTTGCAGTCATTCTGCAATTTCAAAGTTGCCTCAGGAAACTGCCAAGAACTTCCAAGCTTTGCCAGAATTCAGCAAAGACTAGAAGAACTTGGCAACATCTAGACCCGAGAGGCAACTTTAATGAAGCAAAATGATTATCAGTGCACCCTATCTCATTAACTTTCATGGTGAATGAGGTACAGACACCAAAACTCAGCTGGAGTAGCTCTGCATTTTTTCTTAATCCAAAGGTCAGAATTGCCTGAATTAAGATGAACTGTAAAACTATCATTTGCCCCATTTTATAATAATTGAACTTTTGATCGCAGAGGACCTCTCCCTCATTCAATGTAAGAAATGAAACACTGTTGACAGTACCTTTATATAGCGAGGGATATTAAGGAAATGTCTGTAGGATTCACTATGTAATTTTAAGAGATTCATACATAGCAGTGCAAAAAAGAAGGAGAATTTTTCATCCTGAATAATTTTTAATGATTCAAGATTTTGAATAAAATCATGAGAGTTGACTTTTTCTTTAAATGAAACAAAAATTCTAAATTAATTGATCCAGAATGGATGGAGATTTAGAAAAAGTCAAAATTGCATGTTTTGACATTTCCAAATGGGAAATGAAGCAAAATTCAGTTTGCTTTCATTAGCTGACTTCACTTAGTTTCATTTTCTGTTAAAAACAATGCAAAATTATGTTTTTGTAATACTACCCCAAAACTTTGGACCTTGATGGCTACCTGACCATATATCCCAGGACCCATCCAGAATGATTGTATTTCCCTTACTTATCCAAGCACATTACAGGAAAAACAACACTGAATTGTGTAATAAGTGAAGAAGTAATTTTCTTCTAGGTATCCTGACTGCTTCAGGAGGACAGAAACCCAAATATAATACTTTAAAAAGGCAATACACTGATGGGGAAACTGAATTACATTTTTTCTTGAAGACAAATGACAGAAAATATTTCAAAATAGTCTAATTTGGCTTAAGCAGATAGAAAGTTTTATTTTTTTTTAATCTGCCTTTTGTATCAGAAAATGATATTAATGAAAAATTTCCAACCAACTTATATGTGTTCTAAGTAAAATAGGAAATGTCTGCATTTTTTGTTGATTGCATTCCAATGTGAAAATGTAAAAATAGTTGGACCAAGAAAGAAAGGGGATGGCATAGATTCTCCAAAGAGAACATCTCCGCAATATTAATGAGATTGTCTGGGAGGGTTGAACACAAGGCTCCGCTCTTTTGGTTGGAATTTGTGCCTTTTCCTCATGGGTACATGCTACATTTAATGGACTGATAGCACTGTTAAAACAGTGTGTAGAACTAATGCACATAATTTTTTATCAGTGAAAAAAGTAGCAAATATGCAAGAGAAATTACACAAGGAGTATCAGCAAGGAAGAATTCAACAGCAGTTTTCATCCCACACTATGAGAAGTTCATACAATTCCTGTTCAAAGAATTTCTGTCTACTCGTTCCTAATCCCACGTTACATGTCTTAGTCATGTCTATGCCATTTGGGGAGATTGTGCCATGCATTAGATAAGTCTAATGAATCACATCTGTTGCAAAGAGGCCGATTCAATGCTGTTGTGTTGGCGATGTCGAAACATGGTGTTGCCTCTGAATTTCTTCCAGCCATAGAAATGCATGTTCCATAATTCAAATACATTGAAGTGGAATTCATGCAGAATGTTAAAGAATCCACAAACAAAATAAACATAATAGGTAAAAAAGAAAATGCAAAAGTGATTATTGCCACATATGACAAAGCACAGTGATAAGAGTCCTTATGCTCCCTCTGTAGGTGAAGAATGACTCTATGAGAAAAGATAAAGGGTGTCTGGAAAAAATAATTAACCATATGTTCCTCCAGCCCTCCTACATCACTTGTAATTTGTATAAAATATGAGCAGAGTCAGATATAGCAAATGGATAAGGTGACTGCAGCATACTTCTCCCACCCATAAGTGGGCACCATTAATAAACTGAACTCTCAGAATCACAGGTGTGTCTTAACAGATGTGTGTAATAGATAACTGTGGCATAATAGTCTGTACGGGAAAACAGGCAAAAGAAAATCATTACAAAAGAGTAAGCCAGTGGACTCAGGAGTGAAAACATTCCACGTTTGGTTCAGCTATGGTGTCCTATATTGCATAGTCATATCATTTAATGTACCTGTTTTTACTGATTTCCCTATAAAATGGGATAGTATTTGCTAGCTTTATGGAAGTTGTGTTTAGAAAAAAAATCAATTAAAGGTTTTGATCTCGTCAGCTGTTACAGACACAAGTCATAAAACTAGACAAAAGGAGTCACTCCAGATGGATAGATATGATGCATAAAGAACATAATTTCAGATTTCACAAATTGCTTTGCCTTTATTCACTTACATTTATGCTTTTTCCTTATTCAGAATCAGAAACAATCAAGAATTCCCTTTAGGTCATGGAGCTGTTTCTGTTATGTTGTTTTCCAAAGCACATTGACTCTCAGAATGGGATTGCAGTAGCCAAATATTCTCAAAATTACAAAAAAATTCTAAAACGTTGTCCTGGCTTCAGGTGAAAACATGTATCTGTACGTGGGGATTACCATGAGCTTGACAATCCAAAGATACTTTCTTCTTCTTAGAATCAGTGGGAAAAATCACATCATCTGGCTCTTATACAAACACCAGCATATAATCGACACTTTCTGTAGAAATAAAAGTGCTATAGTTTTGGAAGTTTCAACAAATGCTAATGTATTATAGGTTTTAAAATTTTAGATTCAAGTACGCAAAATTATCTTTGTTTTTGAGAGATTCCAATCTTATTAATTCAGATGCTAAGTTAAAAAGTAATAATTAACAAAATAAAAAGATAAGGAAGAAATATTACTAAGGTAACAATAAAGTAGTATGATTTATTCTACAGGTGTACATTAAAATGGCTTTCTCATCAGATATATTTGGCCTGAATTCTAATGAGCAGCTCAAGCGAATTATGACAGCCAGAGAAATTAACCCCACGTGTAGAGAGTAAGGTAAATAAAAATCCTCCTCCTGTTTGCAGCAGCTCATATCACAAAAAACTAACACACAGTTTTCCCCTTTATGTCAGAGAGTTGCTAAGAAAAATCACTTGTTAAATTAATGGCAGCAACTGGTGGCTATTATCAAATAATATATATCAAAATCTGACATTTCATTTTCCTCCACTGCCTTCTGTAATTTTGGCATATATCTATATCTTCATATGAATTTACATTTCTGGACAAGAAAAGCTGGGTAGACCCATAGAATACATCTATGACTCCAATTCATTCATAATGTGCAGAGTGAAGTATAACCTTCAGGAAAGTAAAAGGTTGCAAATATAGCACTCCTGATCATGTAAGTCGGAGTAACTAAAATGCTCACTGTGCAATAGAAAACTGTGGAATTTTAATCAGCTTAGACTTGTTCAAAACTCTTGAATCATTTAGGCTTATAATGCTCACCAAATTTAGAGTAGTACACTATGGATTTGTGTGAGGGGGAGGATAGGTACATTGTCCTACAAGTTGCAATAAAACATGGGAGCAAGGTTTTCTCTGTTATTTTTCTGGTTTCATATGTTCACATCATAAAGTCCTCCAAAGAGTACTGAGGAGAGTGTGACATATTGAGCACTTTATAACCACCTGATGTATTTGTAGAATCTTGTTAGAGTTGGCCCCCTGTAAGTGTCCTATTAATACCAGTTTGAAGTAGGCAAGATAAACCTGATGAAGACCTCATTTACCTATTTTGGGGTTTGGTCATTGACATCTCAAAATGATTTAATGCATTTATCTTCTAAGTCCACCCAACTTCAGCTAGATGTCATGGGTTCACAGTCTGGGAACTGTGACCTTTGTCATGCCGCTAATAGTTTCAGGAAGTTTGGGTGAACAGGAAAACGTGTATGGGACTGCAGGTCTTGATACACAGAAGAAAGATTTGGGGTCTGAAAAATGATGAGAAACATGGGAGACATAGGTGATATATGCTAGTTCTGAGAGGCAAATTTCCATGCTCTTAAATTCTTTTACATTCGGGGTTTCTCAATTCTTTTATTATCATACTGTGAAAAGACCAGATGAAAACCTGTTATGCGATTCATCCTTTCTTTTTAATGACTATACACTTATTAAATGGGTCTGTTTTTTGTCTTATTACGCTGTTATTCAAATATGGAATTTGAAAATAACTTTTATTTTCAAATATGTGTATTTCTATGGGAAGAGAGTCAAACAATTAGCCCACCAATTTGTAAAGACAACAAATAAAAGCAACACCAATGAGTAGTTTTTTCTCTGCACCATTGTAATGCTTTTTAGCCCTTTCTGCCGGACTATGTAAAGGCATGCAGATTGCTGTTCTGCATATCTGCATTAATGCCATGTTTAGGTACACTGCGGTGGGGTTCTTGGCAGAAATCTCTTTTCTGGGACAGATATCTGCATTATTTTCAAAAATCACAGTAAGTAATTTCTGATATGTGCTTATATTACAGAAGTTAAAGTAACTCCAGTACTAAGATTTGAGCACTACACCTGAGGTTGCTGCAGAGGCACAGGAATCAGCTGGCAAAACTTATTTTAAGCAAGGAATACATTGTATGTGCTACATTATAACTCAGCTACCTGCACCTAACACTGCAGAAGAAAGAATACTAATGAATATGGGCATAAATAACCAGCACACTCATCAAGCTAGAGTTTAGAAGAAACAAGAATTAATGAATGAATGCAAACCTAAATCATGATTTTAGATTTAGTTCTTATGCCATGCAGATTTATAGATTTATGGTTAGGGACTATTCATGAACAGCAACGGTTTTACCTTCTCCCTAAGAGTGACTCTGGAGATAAAACATTTTGTTACATTCTAGGATTGCTAGAAAAGAAAGGGAAAGATGCAATGCTAGTTAGGTGCTGGTGTCACTAGCAATACAGGTGTTCTTTCTATCTGTACTATTTGGATCAGTAATATTGAAAGGCTGTGTTGCAGTCTTGGGGAAAAAAATGCTCTCTTTGGGTGAAGGCTGGAATTCTTAATGGTAGTGGTCAAATGGATACTTTTGTTAGGAGGAATGAGAAGAACAACTCTGCAGGGAAGACAAAAGCAACAAGGGTCAGAAACAGTGAGCTGTGTTGACAGCTGTGGTGGGCTAACCTTGGCTAAGGGCCACAGTCCCACCCCACTGCTCACTCACTCCCCCTCCTCAACGGGACGGGAGGAGAACAGAGGATGAAAGAGATCGTTGATCGAGATAGAGACAGGGAGATTGCTGCACATTTACCGTCATGGGCGAAATAGAGTTGACTTGGGGAAAATTCATTTAACGCATTGCCAATTAAAATAGATTTGGGTAGGGAGAAACTAAGGCAAAAATTAAAACAAGAGCCTCCCCTTTCCCAGGCTCGACTTCACTCCCGGCTCCTCGAACACCCCCAGGGTGGCGCAGGGGGATGAGGAATGGGGCTTACGGTCCATTCCTAACCGCTCCTCCCCGCCGCTCCTTCCCCTGCTCCTGCGTGGCATCCCTCCACGGGCTGCGCTCCTTCGGGAACTGCCCGGGCGCGGGTCCTTCCCACAGGCTGCAGCGTGGATAACTGCTTCACCGCGGCCCTCCCCGTGGGCTGCCGGGCAATCCCTGCTTCACCGCGGCCTCGTCCCAGGCTGCAGGGCAACATCTGCTCCGGAGCCGGGACCGCCTTCTCCCCCTCCTGCTTCTCTCTCACTGCTGATTCTCACTTTTTTTTCCCCTCAGCCCTCTGCTCTTCCAGCAGGTTTGCCCTTTCTTAACTACGTTTTCACAGAGGCACCACCCACTTGGCTGACAGGCCGGCTTGTCTCCTGAGGTGGGCCTGCTGGAACCGGCTGGAACCGGCTGGAACCAGACCACCTCTCCTCACAGAACCCCCGCAGCCCCCCGCCACCGCCATCTTGCCAGGGACAGCTGGCATACGTAGGTACGCTTTCGCGTGGCTCAGCTCCTTGCTTTAGAAACAGTTTGGGGTTCTGCGTGACTGTGCAGGAAGGTTTGAATGCCACACCTTGTCTGTTCTCCCTAACTTAAGCAAGAGCACAAGAGTTGAGTACTTATGGGGTCAGAAAGGATCGTGACAAGAATGATGATGCAGAATATACCAAAACTTCTGTTTAACCAGGGTACGTCTACTGAGAAAAAAGAATAGCATATCTGCGTAACAACTTACTGCTTTAATTTCTCAGAGGCAACATTTCTGTTCCTCACAGAGGCTTTTGTGAAAACGTCACCCCTTTTCTGCGTCTTAAACTGAGACCGGTGATGTATTAGAGGCACAGATGCCTTGGGGTTACAGGTATGTGTTGCAGCCAAGCAATGCAATGGCTAGTTTGTGCACTTTTAAGTTGCTATTTTCAATCCAGGCAATTGAAATCACTCCCATTGTGATTTACTGTTTCAACTGGTATTGCCCAGAAATGCAGGATATGAAAAACATTCCAAATATTAGCAAAATCCCTTCTTAAAAAAATTCTTTAGTAGTCCCAATAACAGCACTCAAGTGCTACTTGGATTTGAAATTTCTCCTTACAGCATACCTTCGCTTACAAGATACTGACCTATATGACTTCTTAGTAGCAAGTAATCAAATCCTCTCTAGAGTGGAAACTGGAACCTGTGTCTCCTGTGTCTCAGAGTGGCCAAAGTGTGGTTTCTCTTTCTTATGTAGACACTTCCACTCTCCCCTTCAGGTGCTGATGAAAAAAAAATCAGATGTACTTTGCTTCTTGAGTAGCAATGTGAATATACTCCTCTTTAGAAATCATGAGAAATACTGCAGGTGAGAATAAAATGTCCTGTAAATTCCTCTACTTGCAGTTCTGTAGTAACTGAAATAACACGTGTCGTTCCTCAACACTAGCTTTCTTGTTTCCATCCTTGATATACTTCCAGGTCAGTAAATATACTGTGAAAAAGAATGAATTGCTGGAAACCTGGGAACACAGAGGTGGGCGGGAAGGAAGTAAGACCGTGTTCAAAGAACTGCATTGAAGTTTCATTGACAATATTCTTAGCATCTGATAATTCTGTGGGCTGTACTGTTAAATAACATTCTCTTAAATAATGTTTTTTAAAAATACAACTGTCTGCAGAAGGAGAAGGTGTAGCAAACTGTACACTGCACTGGTCACTTGCTTCAAATATTATTAGTGTAGTTTTACTACTGTCCTCAATGTTACTGTACCACTCAAACTATATGACTAGCACAAACATTCCTCCTGGGGCAATCTTCTCAGTCTGAAATACTGATGGGAGGAAACACAGCTCTTCTCACTCTTGTATTCTTCACCTAGCAGACAAGGTATCTGAGTGGATATGTTCAGGCAGCATGTGAATACAGGGGAAGGAGATAATTCTTGTCCATTGCCTCTGCTCATGTCCCTTTAGGAGGGCTTTGCTAATCCTTCTGAAGGTAGGCTAGAGAGATCTTCAGACAAACCATTTGTGTTCAGCTGTCATTCTGGCACACTGACAAAATTTGTCCAAATGGCAGTTGGAAAAAGGGTGACAGCAATTCTCCTTTAAAAGCAGAGTAACTCAGCAAAATTTAAAACCCGAATTTTTACAGGACCAGGAACAATGTTTTCTGATCTCTCTACTTTCTTTTTTATGCATTTTTCAAAGGCCTGTTAAGCTCAACTGGAGATGGAAGAATTTTCTAAGGAAAAGCTACAAGATAATGAACTTCCAAAGCAGCCTGAAAGGAGGGATCCCTAACAAATCTTCCATCCTAAAATGCTCATTTGACTCTGTATGCAACCCCTACCCAGAAAAGTACGTACTTGACACATCATAGGCCAAACCAGATGCCTAATGATCTGTGAGTCCTGAGTATTATAAGTTAAGGATATATTAAGAAAGTTGAAGCAGTTGCAGATAAGACAATGTATGTTTCTGAAATAAGCATATCAGCAGACTTTATTAGAATAAAAAAAAATTAAAAAGTAATTTAATTTTAAATTGGTTCCACAAAATGATAGACAGTTTTTGGTAAAAGTGGATCAAGTTTTAGTGTCACTCAGTATCACACTCGTTTTTTAATTTCTTTCCTGGTTTGTTTTCAGTTTCTGCTTGTTGTATGCACTTGAGGTGATGACTCTAAAACATCTTCAGATTAACAGTTTAACCCGTTCAGTATATTCAGAGGAAAATTCAACGATTCAGTTGTGTAAATAATCAGTCTGCTTTTAAAAAAAATACATTGCTTTCTTCTTCTAAAAGCTAGAGACACTCCTTTTCAGCTTAAGCATTGAAAAAATATTAACTTCAATGTTAATATTTATTTTACAAGTAGGTTCTAGAACAGAACCATTCACTTAACACATAAGAAATGAGGAATGATTATCTGTTTTAATGTCACTATAATCTGTCAAAATAAAGTTTTCTTTAAAATAATAAAAAAGAAAAAGCCCACTAATTCATTATAAATAAATGTGTTCCAATGATTAAATCTGAGTATAACCAATTTTAACAACATTAACAAAAGTGGCTGCAATTTACAGTAATTGTTTTGCATATTTAGAAGCAGACACATATATATTTGTACATCTATACACAGAGGCATTACATTATATCTGAAAAACATGTTCGAGTTAACTTAAAAGTCAAGAGACTTTGAGAAGACTTTCCTTTTGCCAGGTAAATTCAAGCAGGTACACATACATTGATTCTAGTATGCTGCATACTGGGGCAGCACACTATACATGTATGATTGAGTTTACACTGCAAAGAAGATCAAATTCTGGTCTCATATTTTTAGATTTATATTTTCTGAAGTAGATTTACTTGTTTGATTATCAGGCGAGGTAGAATAAGCTTTTCCTGTCACTAGAAAATGTTCCCTGTTCTATGACCTGAAACAAATATATCTCTTCTAAGTAGTCTAAAATAGCCAGATTGCATGCCAAATTAATCAATATTCCCCAATATTTTTTTAGCAAAGAGAAATTTTTTAGTAGTGTGTGTCTTTAATTCAGACTGGTAAATGCTGAACCTAGCAGACGGTATGGAACCAGGAACTCAACAAAAATTGGATTCAGAACTTGCATATCTTAAGGTTCAGTGATTTAAACACTTTCAATTGTGAACTGGACCCTACTCTTTCTTTTGTTCTGAAAGATATGAAACCAAAGAAGGAAGGATAAACCCAGTTAAATTCGATTATCTTTACTGCAGCACTTACGAAAGTTTTAGGAACAGTAAGTATGCAAGTTTGCAGTTTTATGATTCTTCAAGAGTATTTCATGAATAATTCACACTTCCTATGTGCATTCGTTAGTCTTGACTTTACACATTGATACATAGCTTGAAGAGAAGGACTGTATTGCCTTAACTGCATGTTTACACTAAGTAATTCCATATAGTTTAAATTCAGCAGTGAGCTATAGCATAGTTCTTTTAATTTGAGATATCAGGAAACCCATACTGAATTGAGAGTGCAAATTAAATGGCATAAAGTCAGTGTAAGAGGAACTTTATTAGAAGCCATGTCAGGCCTCTGAGTGGGTCTGCTGGGAAATCTATTAAGAAGTCACTTGAGAACCTGTATACTTAGGCAGCTAATAAAATTGTTTTGTCTTTTCTTATGGAGATCCCAGTTCCTGAGTGTGTGCCATATATTAGATGTTCAGTACTAGAATTTATACTTCTAAGACATAAGCAACACTTATTATAGAGAGTAAGGGAACCATAGGGCTTCCCTGATTCCTTAGTAGACCCGCTGGCTCATCTGTCCCTGAAACTTGATTAACTGAATTGCCATGCGGAATTATCTGCTTGGCAGTGATTGGGGTCTTAATGAGGAAGGTGTGATTGCTGCCTGCAGTGCATTTTAGTGTAGTCAGAAGTGGGAGGGTGGGAGAGTGAGCTATTTGTGGCATTATTATGACAATATGGTGGTCACAACTAGCAAAAACACTGCACATCTCAATAAGCTTATAAGAACTAGATGCTACTTGAAGTGGGTCATTATCCTTAAATCCCCTTCTTAAGGAGTCACCCACAGAAAATGTGCACTGACTGACATAGGAATTCAGCCTGAGAACAAAATAAGTTTGGCAGAACATTTTCTTTCACTGAAGGACATCCTGGATGAGATAGTGCGTTGTGGATTCTGCAGGAGGTCTGGGCCCTGGTGACCGTAGCAGTGCCGTAGGACCTTAAAGTAAATGCATTGACAAAAAAAATAGGAGAAAATGAAAGACCTAGGGCTGTTAATATTTTTACATTCTCTGGTCATTTTCATCATTTCCAGTTGCTTTCTATTTGATTTCTTTGTTCAGTATTGCCAAGTCTGAGCAGATAAAACCAGAAGATAGAAGTAAAAAGAAAACAGAAAATGATTTTTCTACAGTTCTTGGATACTGCTGTAGAACTGAAGGGAAAACTTGTTATCTTTGCAGTTGAATTTATAGAATAAAATAAAACTTTTATAGCAAGGAAACAGTCTCCTCTGCCTTCTACAAGATGAAATCCTGGCTCCATTATGCCACAGAGGAACCGTTCCAATAGCTTCAGTTAGATCAAGATTTCCCCACAGCTTTTCAAAGTAGTTTTAATATTCAGTAGACCACTATGTCAATCCTACTCAGTTCTCTTTCATCTCCATGCACCTCTATGAAGACACTCAGCAGAAAAGAACGTGCATTCATCTTTTGCTGGCCATAGTTACCATGGAGCCATCAGTCACAATAGCAGAGGCATCACGGTTCAGGACCTTAAAACATTTATCCTTTGCCAGTTGTGATTCAGTGAGTTTACTACGCCAGCTCTTGCTCATGGAAAAACTTACATGGCTACATGAAGGCAAGAAATAGTTAATAACCTTCCCGTTTCTGAAAAGTAGAAAGGTTTTATGCCGAGTCCCTAAGGAAGTACCCCCCTTGCTAAAGAATTTGAAAACTTCACTATTTCTATTATGCTATTTTTGCTTCATCTGCCTAATTGATAGGTTCATTAAAAAGGAAAATAAAAGATGCAGGAGGATGCAAAATTTACATGCAAAAGCAAATACAGTGTATAATGCTCTTGGAAGGTCCCAGTCTTTAAGTGCTGGCTCCCCTCTCCCTCCAAGAAATGACTGCAGAATAAGCAGTTTCAATGAAGCTTTTCCACAACACTTCAGTTTTCAGCCAAAGATGGAAAGAATAATTCAGGATTGTATTCCCTACCACTGAGGCTTCTAATGATGGTTCCCATGAATTGGAAAGGCTCAGATGTGGACTGTTATTATTTAAGTATCTCTTAGCCTTGACTGGGTGTTTTAATTACTAATTTCCTAATAGTGATTTGTGTTCCCTTTGCTATTTAAGATGGAAATGGTAATATTTCATTGATGAATAGGAAACCTCTCAAGGTTACAGTTCTGGAAAGGAAAATGGATTGAATTCAGTGAATAATTAGGGACAGTGAAAAATTTCCAGTATTAATTCTGCTATCTGTTGGAGGGAAACTTTTCCGCTTTTTGCTTCAAAACAGCAGTTTTCTTTTGTAAACTGTTCTAACATTTAAGAGTTCTGTTAAAATAGTTATTTAACTTCAAATGTAAATCAAAGGCACCATTTTAGATCACACTGAGAAATCAGGAGGTTTATTCTTCTGCAAACAGAGGAAAAACTCCATTTTGGTTCAAACCAAATTGGTACCGCCTGCAAACTTTTTCTATCTATCTGCCAAGTCTTTTGCCAAATATCACAGGACAGCGAGTTGGAGCACCTTTTTGCTGTTTCCTATTGCTCCAAAAATATCAGTTGGTATCAATGAAATCACACTCCAGACCCTTGTTCCTGTTTTGATGCACACCATGCTTATTTAAGGCTATGAAGAAAAGGAATAAAATTATTAGAGAAGGTTCTTACCATCTCCATCAGCATAAAAGTTTGCAGCATAAGTAAATAACTTTTAAATATCCAAGACTTTGCTAGGGCAGCTGTGGAGCCTTCCCTGTGTCAGTAAGCAACAGAGAGAACTGTAAAATTGCATTATTTGGATATAAGAGAAATCACGAGATCTAGCCCCTTGCTCTGTTTTTACCTTTTATATGCTGTGGTGAACATGTCAAATTTTATGCTTTAAATGTAGCTAATTTGACTGAGGATTTTGTTTCATCTTTTCTTTCTTTTAGTTACCACCATATGAAACCTGTTTACCTGATTATCTGGAAAATACTCTGAGTGTTTCTAAGGGAATAAACAGAAACAAAAAACAACACAGAACCTGAATTCACTGCTTTAGTTACTGCATAAATGGTGCTCATTCAGTGTAGACTTGTGTGCACAATCCAGAGACTGTCATATTGATCAAAAAAACATGTTCATGGAATGATTGAAAAGCAGCTTCCCTAACCTACAATAAATATGCCATCACTTCAGTCTCAGCAATGTTCCTACTCCCAGTACTATCTCCAACCAGCTAAGCCCTTTTCCCCTGCTGTCCGCATCATGTCCCATCTTGCAACTCTATAAAGACCCTACATTTTGCTATTATTTCTTCCCATAATTCTAATCTGAGATGCTTTTGCAAGCACAGAATATTATGGCTGAATTATGGCTACATTAGCCAAGTGATTGGAAACCACTTGGACAGACACCATTTTTAAAAAGAAGCTGTTGAATAGGAAGCAGCAGAGGTGGACAAATCTCTCTCACTCAGTGTGATGGCTGAAAGGCATGATGAAAACTGTAATTTTGCTAGGAGAACATTTCTGACAAGTTCAACTATCTATCAAAAAAGTACTCCCCAGGTTACAACTCATTCTCTTCACACTTATTTGTGGATACAGGTGCAGAATGTGACAGACAGCAAAAAGGAAGGATGGGGATGTGAAGAGGGTGTAATCAGTCAAGGGTGTGGAATGGCGTTGTATTGAAAATGTAGAACAGAAGGCATTTATGGAGGAGGGGGGAGAGAGGTAATATACTGTGTTTGTTACACAAGAAAACCTAGAAACAAATTAAAGTGACATTCCAGCTGCATGCTTCACAGCTCGCATTTACTCATGACTATTTAAATATCAAACACTGAAACACATCCAGTGATACTTACATTCTGATGCTTTTAGAAGGCATACAAAACCTCATGAAACAATGAAAACCCAACGTGAAAGCAGATGAGGGATTCTCCATGGTTTACTTGATTTTCAGGAAATAATAAGGACTTGATCTTGCCTATCACTGAATGTCATATATGCTCACAGATAGCCAAGACATGGCTAATGAAGGATCAGGATCACACTATTATACTTTCAAAAGTATGTGAAGCTCAGAAAATGGGTCAGATTAAAGGGGAGTATTTTTGCAAAACATCACTATGTGAGAAGCAGAATGTCATTCATTGTGGTCTCATAATTCAAGTAATCAGAAATTATATCCCCTAAGAGAGAGGAGGTATGGATTAGTGTTTTGTATTGCCTCTCCATTATAAGCACACTAAGCAGCACTTGCCCATGTGGGATCTCACTTTGCCGACCTAGAAGAAAAGATGTCCTTCCTCTGTCATTTTATCAGCACTTTAAGGCCCAGCGAACACACCTCCACAGGGGTACCTGCGCAAGTGGGAAGCTCCACGGCAAGATCCTTAACTCATATTAGTGCCATTCCTTCTAGATCCAGACTATCAGGCAGTATGGGAACAAAAAGATTAATAATAATGCTGATAATACAGCCGGTTATACTTTTCCAACAGAAACATTAGTTGGTGTGTGAGTTCTGACAAAATCTCTGACAAAAAAATCTATTAAATGTTTTCACTTTTGAAGGACAAAGAATTTAATTTTGACTTACTCATTTTGTGGAGGATTCATCTGCCTTAATTTAGGCATTTAAAAGTTAGGAGTTCAAATCTCAACTAATCAGCCTTCCCCTTTTCCCCTTCATAATCAGGGGAAAAATGATACCTCAAGTGCAATTCATCTCATCATAAGAGAAGTATCTAAGATAGTCTAAACAACTCAAAATGCATGTTTCTCTCCATGAACTATGAGTGTAATCAAAGACAACTAGTTCAGACCACATGTCTAAAGCTTAAGTTAAATCTTGCCCTTTCTTATTAGTAATAGGGCACGTAAGATAATATAAGTACAATAGATGCCACTTTGTATACTTTACTGTATTTCAATCAATAATATCAAAGCAATCGTCTCATTATAACAATGGTGATCTTTGATGAGACCATTTCATATGTTCCTAAATGATGCTTCACCAAATTGCAGTTTCAGATAAAAGACTGATTTTTTTTTTTGTTCTATAGAAATTGTCTCAATGCTGGAATATCACACACTGCAGAATTTTCCAGATTTCAACATTATAAGTGCAAGCCTAGCCAGTCTTTCAGCAGGCAAATCTGTAGCAGAATCTCAGGATACCCACTTTTTTTCCTACTTTCTATTAATCTACTGTCCTTCTGAATTCCTTTCTCTTACGACTCCAAAAAGATTAATTTCATTTGGGTTTCTTGAATTTACTGGCCCTTAGTTAATTAGGAATAGGGTGATGCAATCAAGTTCTTAATTTATTCCGAGAAAGAAGAAAAATTATCCAACCTAGGCTAAGGGTCGGTGTTAAATTAGCAGTAAAAGACAAAGAAAACTCACCACATTGGAGAAATCCATTCCCCTATTGAATGTTTACCAGCATGCTATTAAAGTTTGGTAATTTCCTAACTAATTAATTTATTTAATAGGGAGGTGGAAATAATAAGCTTGTTTATGAGTACAGAATACAGAATAGGCTTTATTAACATTAACCAGAAAATATTAGATTTGGGATTTTATTATAGAAAGCACAGCTTTGATTATTATTAAGAATTTATTTTTATATACTCCAGGCTGTTGAATCCTGGTTGACGGCTACATAGCCAAAAGTGATTGGAAATAAACCATACAGGTGATATCATGTGGGGAGGGAGGGCCCAAAAGGAATCTTAGCTACTATTTCACTTGTACTTTGACTAACCTGAGGGCTCTTCTTATATCAACTCTAAGGCTGATAATGATACTCTGTGTCTGGAGTAATAAGGAAGAGAGGCAAGGGAGATACTTTTTCATTCTTTTTATTCTCCAGGGTAATCACAGATGCAGTACAACAAAGGAGAGTGGATTGGAAAGCCATCCATCTCTGGGACTCAAATTAATGGCCTTACACATATAACACAAAGGCTGTGTTCTTCTACTAGTCACCTACCTGTTACATTTTGAGGGGGAAAAGGAAGCTTAAAAAAGGCAAGAGAAACACTAGGGCTGCTTCTGAGCTGACCCTCTCTGAGAAATTTATTTTGAATGTTAATTGTTAAAGAGAGCACAGAGCTGCTCCAATTGGAGGCAATTTACGAGCTTTAAAAGGGCAGTCACCATTTTTCCAGGAGAAGAAATGTTCCAGCTTTCTCAGCACAAAAGAAACTCAGACAATGCCAGATAACAAATAGTGGAAAAAATAAGAGTGATATCCAACTTTGCTGTTGTTATAGCTAAGACTCATCTCTAAGTGAGGAGTCTACCTACAGTAGATTTTACTTCTGCTTTAAAAGTTTCTATACTATAGTTACAGTATAGTTAATTATTGGATTTATTTCTATTGTTTCAAGAGTATAATTCTTAGAAGAAGACTAAATCTAAAGGATGAAAGGTATTTATGCTGCCAACTAGTCTGTAAGGACCTGCTGCTCAGCCCAGAACTCCTCATTCTTTTGCTAAGTGACTCTAAGAATAAAGTTTCAAAGAGTGCAATAACTATGCATCAAAGTCTTACTTATGGCAGTCCCCCAATGTAATAGGAAAATGTGGGGAAAAAATAGCCTGAGATCATCAAGCAGAGCTGAAAAGTAAGATGGGACCTGATAATTTCATACATTTTCTCTTTAACATGAACTGAAAAAACAGATTATTACACTGAAAATTGGAGTTTTTCCTTCCCATAAATAAATCTGACACACTCTTTGCAGAAACACATCAGTACTGCTGCCTAGGGGAGCCACCATGGATGAAGTAGAGAGCTGGGAGTGTCTGTGGTTTGTCAAGAAATGCATAGAAAAAAATTTAAAATTAACTCAGAAGTTATAAGATTTCTTAAAAAATAAGAAGTAGAATGTTATCTCCATTTTTCTTCTTCTTTCTTAAGCTTGGTTCTAGTTTTATGCAATGTATTATTTTTTTTAAGGGAAGCTGAAAATCCCATGTAATCACGTTTCCCAGATACTGGGCTTTAAAAAATACATAGAGGGTATTATCATTCATATTTATAAGGTGAGGAAGTACCACTGTGACAAGGTAGACTGACCTCCTATACAGCATAGACCCCTAGGAATTCTCTGACTGAATTCAGTGTTTAAATTATGAGCAGCCTTAATTGAAACTTGTCAGAGAACCCATCACAGGCACTGAAGTGTTCCTGCAAAGATTAGTTACACTTTGGTTTGAAAATGAGAGTATAATTCCTGTTTTCTATGGTTTGGTTTCCATTTTCAGCCACTGGATCATGTTATAGCCATGCCTGCTGTAGTAAGACTGCCCCTGCCACCACTTACCTTTCTGGAGTAAATGCTGCTTGTGTGCAGCCTCTGGGTAGGGGAAACTACCAGAAATCCTCTACGAGAGGAGCTGGAGGGGATGCCTGGACATGGAGAGGGGCGAAGTAGGCATCCATGGGTCTCTCATAGTCAGTGCTTCAGAGTTAGAGCCCCCTCAGAGAAGTGCAGCTTTCACTCTTTGTTCCTGCATTCAGAATTTTCCATCTTTGTGTAAAAAGCCTTTACTTATGCCCTACTTACTAAAAGAACAACATAGCTCTCCGTCTCATTCATTATTTATAATTTCTTCAATCTTTCTGTTTCCTCCATATGGATTGGTAATAATTTTAGGGGGGGGGTATTTATATAGAATCATAGAATGGTTTGGTTTGGAAGGGACCCTAAAGATCATCTAGTTCCAACCCCCCTGCCATGGGCAGGGACACCTTCCACTAGACCAGGTTGCTCAAAGCCCCATCCAACCTGGCCTTGAACACTGCCAGGGATGGGGCATCACAGCTTCTCTGGGCAACCTGTTCCAGTGCCTCACCACCCTCACAGTGAAGAACTTCTTCCTTACATCTAATCTAAATCTACCCTCCTTCAGTTTAAAGCTGGTTTGTGTTTGTGTGGCAGGGTTTTTGGTAGCGTGGGAGAAGCTGCAGAGCCGGCCTCTGTGAGAAGCTGCTAGAACCTTCCCCAGCTCCAGGTTGGACCTGCTTCTGGCCAAGGCCGAGCCCATCATTGACAGTGGTAGTGCCTCTGGGAGAACAGAGTTAAGAGGGGAAACCTGCTATGGAGGAGGGGAGTGGAATGTCCGAGAAACCCTTGTGCAGACAGCAAGGTCAGTGAGGAAGGAGGGGAGGAGGAGCAGGGGAGGAGGGGCTGCCCCCCCAGCCCATGGGGAGACCAGGCAGCAGGCTGTGTCCCCCCAG